>NW_010416085.1:0-436 GCF_000710305.1 Buceros rhinoceros silvestris | reverse complement strand
GGGGCACGGGGGCAGGTGGTGGCCACGGATCCCCCCCCTGGCTGGTGATTTGCCTCGTTACGTGGCCCCTGGCCGGTGGGCGGCTTTGTCCCCATCGGTGGTGGAGTCACTGGCCACGATTCCTCTTCGCCACCGAGCCGACCCATCTCCACAAACACCGGCTGGGCTGAAACCTGACCTCGGGGCACAGGCAACCCGCCAGTGAGTCCCGCTGGTACGTACCCACCACGAGGCGGGCGGGGAAGACCACGTTGCAGCTGGGAAGCTTCCTCAGCTCTCAGGTCCTTCACCATGGTCAATGGGTGGAAAATGAGCTCCAGGGGATGGCTGTGGGTGTTGCCAGATGGTGTTTAAAGGTGGTGGCCGAAAAATAGCGAGGGCTGTGCCGAGAGGTGGGGAACATCCCCATCGGGTGTCCAGCCTGGCTCTGGATGGG
>NW_010416084.1:0-653 GCF_000710305.1 Buceros rhinoceros silvestris | reverse complement strand
GGGGGAAGGGGGGGTTCAGAACACCACAAATTTATATAGTATCCGAGGTGGTTCTCAAGAGGAGTTTGCCAAGGACACTCTAAAGAAAGTGCAAAAACTTTGCGAGGAAAAGAAGTCAGGAGGGGAGAAAGAGAGTCTACTTCAGTGACCTCTCTTAGCCTTTTAATCTATTTAACATCATAAGCCCACACTGATGTGTAGAAATAAGTAAATGGTACTCTTCAAGCCTTAAGAGCTCTTCAGCACCAAATATTTGCACTTACTCTTAGAGTTTTTCTCAAATAGCGCAAGACACATTCTCCTTGGACGACGAGCCGAGCTGTCTAAATATACCTACGCATTGTTATCTGCGGGAAATAGTTCTCTTCAAAGGGAAAATGTAATAACCTGAAATGTTTCATCTCTTGTTTTGCTTGGGATTGACTTGGATACTTTTCAGCTCTGCCTGCCCGGCCTCATTTCGGGCTTCACCGGTTCAGATTTCACCCCCTCCTGCAACACTTGAGCGTTGGGACTGGGGGACCACTCTCCCCCACGAGATCCCGGGCCCGCGGTTCCCCTGTGGACAGCACCCCTGGACCGAGGGGTGGATTTGCCACCCTCCCCCCTGCACAGGCCTCCCTGCCGTCCCGCGGTGGCCCCGGGCGACTGGT
>NW_010416083.1:11714-13244 GCF_000710305.1 Buceros rhinoceros silvestris | reverse complement strand
GAAGTCTAGCCCAAACCGGGACAAAAGGAGAAGGCATGTAACAGCATTTACAGAGCTCTAGTTAACTACATGATTTTCCTCTCACCTCACTCCCTGCCTCTCCACTTAATTTTTCAAAAATAGGAACAGGTTTTTAGAGATTAACGATCTGAAGAGCATTCCCCAGGAGCTTAAACCAGTTAAAATCCAGAACATGAAATTAAGATATTTCAAAGGATACAAGCAGGAGAGGACCCGCCGTAATGCAATGCAAGAACAGCCTACAAATGACTCCACTATTTGTAGTTTTATAGCCTAAGCTTACCAAGAGTCAGAATGCTGGGTAGAAAGCACACAACTAGATCAGGTTTTGCCTTTCCCCAGACAAAACACAGATTATTTCAAGATCTTTGTCCTTTTCACAAGGAATAAATAAGCCTTGAACAAGGGATCGCTAGGAAGTCTTAAAGTAGAGTAGTCTGTCTCTAGACTGAAAAGAAGCACTCTTTGCCTTTATTGTAAAAGGAAATCCTCTTTGCCAAAGAGAACTGGTGGGTTTTTTTAAAAAAATAAATCAGTTAAGAATTGTGTAATTATCTTCCCTGGCCAGTTTTGCTTTAGGTATTTGTATTTTTGCTTGATCTGTTCACTGTACTTTCATCTATTAACAGTTCAATGCATGAACTTCACTACCTGTCCATCACCTACAGTGGCTCAGTGCAATCAGTGAGTTCTCCCAGAATTCTGAGATCCTACTGAAAAAGATATCTCTACTGATGAAAAGAACCACCTTCGTTAATCGGTCTGGCAGATGTATTGTTCCCTTCTAATCATTACAGGAGCTTACCATTCTAATAAAGCTGTACTCACATCATGTTATTCAGATTACAAAATCTCTAGAAGAAAAGAAAGCTCTAAGGCATGGTGCTGTAAATCATCAAAAACACTTCTTATTCTTGGCTGATAAGCACTTGAAGAAAGGGTACGTACATAGCGAACTGCTAGGGAAGAATCACAGGCATGGTCAGTCAACTGGTTATCACTGAAGTGATCTGTTAAGCAGCAGAACTCAACTGAGATTATAATCAGAACCCTGTTTTCTATCCTGTTTAGCCCAAACTTTGAGTGAAACCCACTCAATTGTAAGCTAAGCCTGTAAATCACCCGCAGAGAGCCTGACACAATAGCAGAGTTAAAACCTGCGTCTTGAATGTCAACACTGGAAGCTAATAACGCAGTTAGCATCACTGTCATGGACCATTTCAGCATCTATATATCTTTGTGGAAATACACAACAGTCGAATGTGGAATTGCAGGCATCGAAGCTAGACTAAGACCATGAAACAGTACTGGAGTTACAAGAAACATCCCGCAAGAAAAATTTAAAATAAGGCTCCTTAACTTCTGTCTGTAAAAGGAGAGAGAAAAGGACAGACTTCCTCAGCCTAACTTGACAAGATCCTGCTAAGCCTGGATATCACTCAGCTAAATGTTTGTCCCTATTTCCTCCTTCGATACCAGAAATGTCAAAAGACAGGGAAAATGGGGGGG
>NW_010416083.1:0-11626 GCF_000710305.1 Buceros rhinoceros silvestris | reverse complement strand
AGAGGGAGGGGGGCGGGGGGGGGGGGGGAGGAGAGGAGGACAGTGGAAAGAGAGGGAGCAATCCAGAAATGGACAGTACAATTTCTATATAACTATTACAGTAAAATCAAAGAATGTTCTGCCAACTATTCCATTTTAAAACTTGTTTTGTTTTAAACTCATTTTATTATTACTTGTGACTTGTGAGGGGAGCTTCCATGCAATGCATAATTCAGCATGCATGTGGCAGAAATCATCATCAGAATTATAACTTCAAGTCACAGAATAACTGCATAATCTAGTAGCAGTATTTATGTAATCACAGTGATCCAAGGAAACATTCTTTAGAGGTTTATTAGACCAGCTGATAGAATCAGAAGAGATGGCATACAGGTCCTTCTTCCAATACAGATGCCGTGAGGAACTTCTGTAAAGTTTCACATGCACACTTAGTTATACCTTTGCTATCATCCTGCATCAACAAGCTCAAATCCAGCTCAGCCCAAGTTCCATGGCCTCTCACGGTTCTGCCCTTTCAGAACTACACACTCCAGTGCTTCTACCCATAGCGACTTTCCCGCAGAACAAAACACTCCAAGCCAACCTGACAAAATCCTTGCTGGCATTCATACTTCTGAGGCTGCAGAGGAAACTGTTTAGGTAGGAGTGGATTCAAACAGAGGAAAAAAGGCAGGCAAAAGACTACTTCATGAACAGAAACAGATGTTCTGAAAGAAGGAAAGAGATTCCATTCTCCTAAAATGTCAACAATATATACCATCAGATAAGCAGAATTCTGTTTAAATGAGTGTTATTTGAATTTCCCAGAAGGTATTCACTGCCCTTTATCTACTTTGATACAAAGCATGCATGTCATCTTTCTCAAGAAAAAGGAGAACCACCTCAGTACAGGCAGGCTAGCTAGGAGACAGTCTCTGGCTCCTGCAGCAGAGGCTATTGAAGCAGGGTCACAGATCCCCGCAAGCTCCCACCAACCCTCCAAGCTACACTTCAGGTATGAACCTGACATCTCTGAAGAATGTCACAGCAGAAAAAGAACACAGGTAGCCATACTTGCTCCAATTTACACATCTTTAGAGACTAAGCGTCCAAACTGAGCGTGACTTACCTGTATACGCTATTACCTCTTAGGAAGTACTAGAGAGAGATCTGTTTTAAACAGGGTAAACATAACACTCAGGAGTAAATTTTACAGCCACTTATAAGAGTGGGTACATGCAATTGCCTGTAAGGAATTTAAGAGTCTTGCTAAACAGTAATCATCAGGATATTTCTTGTCATAATCTGTTGGCACATATCCAAGACTACACGGAGGTCTTAAACGTAGGGCATTAATTACCACACATTAAAAATCTCCTTGGCTGTAGGTATTGAAAGCAATCGTCAATTCATGAGACTTTCAAATTTATAATGCATGTAAAAACAATTAATGGGGAGGCACAGAGGGAAGAGGTGATGTTAAATAGTACTGAGAAGCACTCAAATAACTTTGAAGGCCAAAATTCTTCTCTTCCCCACACAAATAAAACAGTCAAGAACAGGGCAAACAGAGTTGTCCCCTCCACATCTCCATTTGCATGTGTCAGCCACAGTTGACACACATTCTGATACTGTTTTTGTATCAGAAACCGGGCACCAAACTCACTCAGCCTTGTTCAGGGAGTGACCTTGTTGACTAGAATGCCACCCAGTACCTGCTGCCATTTTGCTCAGGCCAGCAGTCTGTTTGCTCAACTGAAGGCAAAATTGGTAATTCATTTTATACAGGCCCAGCAAGTGCTAGACAGAAAGCAGGATTCATACCCACACACTCAAAAGCCGAAAGCTCTAGCTTCACGTTACCAAACTTCCCAAGACCAGCTGTCCACCACCAATTCACAACACGGGCCCTTCTATCAGGTACATTTGTCCTCTGACACTCATCTTCAAGTCCAAAGCTGTCCACTGCATTAACCCTGTCAACATGAGAGTTTGGCACCTAAGCAAGGAGGTAGGGAGAAAGAACACCTAATCTACAATCAGTCTTTTCAACAGCCCTTCAATAAGTTTAATGCACACAGGTCCTAAGGAGGTCCAGCACGTGTCATTGCTAGATATTCTAGGAGCCCATGGCCCCTTTCCTCACACCGTGCACCCCCAGTGCCATTTTTTTTTTTTACGCCCCCTCCTGTGCATCCAAGGTCAAAAAAGGCCTTACGCCTCCAGGCCAAGTTGAAAAAGTCATTAGCATGAAGTGCTTTTCATTGCTACGCCAGTCACAGAATCTGCAGCTTTGGACCTTGCTTCCTCCCTGCCAAAATCGCCCAACATCTTCCCACACCCATACACAGCCTGCTCTTCTTCAAGGCTCACCCTGTAGCTCTTGTGACTGAACATCTCCTCAGCCAACAGGTTCTCTGAACACACTGTTTCAACCCAAGTGGCAATCACAAGATGTCTCCTGTTAGCAGCCTCCTCCGAGTTGATAACCTCAGGCGTAGGGCTTTAATTCCAAGAAACATCTATGTACTTAGGACAGTCATTTGATCAAAGTCCCACTTTGAACTGCAACCAAGATCCTACAGCAACAAGGCAACACTGACACCAGAGGATTATTGCTGACCCCAGTCTGTCGCTCATGTGAGAACAGTATTCACTCTGGAGTTTGGCCAAACTCGCATATGCAAACAAGTTCTCACCCAGATGCACCAATACCAGCAGTGTGACAAAAGAAAATACAGAAGAAAGAGAAGCCAGCAAGTTATTTTGATGGCATATGTATGTTCCACGAAAGCTGTATAAGGGCACTAACTTCTTAGTTTGGGTAGGAATTGTCAAAGCAAGGAAAGGACATGCCTCACAAGTGCCAGTGCACCTGCCCTGCATCCATCTGTAGATTTCTACTAGCTTTTGCCCAGATGCACAAAGAGGTAAGTGTCTTTCCACAGCTTTAGACAGGGAGAAAAATCAATCTATATATATACAAAGCAAAAGCTGACTGCTCAACCTAAGAGCAGGGGCAGTGAAAAACACTTTAAATCACCTTTAACAGCTCCTTTCTAAGTAGCTTTGGCCTGTCTCTGTTGATCCTCATAGGTCTACGAGGCAAAGTCTGCAACAAGCACATTTCCTGCACTCACTGGTCATGCACAGAAACAAGGCACCATCTGAAGCCTCAGTTGTTACTTGGCTATTTTGGAAGGATATCCCCACCCAGTAAGTCTATTCACAGTACTGCAGCCTCCCCCTTGTCCCTCCCCTTCAGACTCAAAAGGCAGACACCAGCATCAATTCAGATGTCAGAGCATACCCTGCAGACACATGCATCACACTTCAGTGCTTGTTTTAAACTATGCAGAAGTCTACAATTAGATATTTCACTTACCTGCCAGTGGCAAGCAGAAAACTTTGCTTAGAAAACTAGGATATTTCAAAATTTGCTTGCAGAGCTTTGAGAAATTCACGGGTTTTAAAAAGGCTGTTTTTTCATCATCTCATGCAGACACAACTTTAACTCATTCTTCCATTTTGAACAAGCCATTCCCCCATTTCCCTTTCTCTGAGAAGCATGTCCTGCTCCAGCACTCTCTCCTCACCTTTCTTCCCCACCCTCTAATTTCTAGCGAGTCACACTTCTGTACCCATTGACTCTTGCCTATATATGCTAATTTCTCAACTTTTTTTTTTTTTAAATAGTAGACCCACAAATCTAGGGATGTCAGCAGCTCTGCAACTACTGACAGGTGCCTATCATACAGCTGTCAGCAAACAGGGCTTAGTCAATAGCTTTAGTGTCCATGCAACACTGCTTTGTGACAGACATGGAAGACCCAGGCTTACCTTGCTACCTCCCACCTCCAGACAACCAGAGAGTGATTTTGTCTGCGATAAGCTGTCATGCTCTTTGTTTTCTCACTGATGAAGCCTGCCTGCTTCAAGCACTTAAGCTCTCTAAGCCAAAAGGTACAGCATGCCTTATCTAGAACCAAACCCTGAGATCAAAGGGAAACAAGGTTGATGCAATAGACTTATTACTCTGCATTAATTTAAATCTCCGTATGAACTGAATATGAACAAGCACACTCTACATACAACATAAAAGCTCTTTACACAGACATAAATTCCATTCACTGACACTACCTCCCAACACACAGTATGTCACTGGGCTTCCACAGAACATAATACTTCTTTTGGGAGATGTTGGAGGTTGTAACATCTGGGTAAATATTACAGGCAGTGCTCTGAAAGCACAAAATAGTTTGTGGCAATGGCAACAGGCAAAGGAAGATGCTTCACCTCTCCCACTCTCAGAAGAGGATTAGGGCACAGACAGAAAGACTAACATCTCACTGCTAATCCTAAATTTCTGTTAACAAATAATTACCTATTGTCACCTCAGTATTCTTGCTGTGTTTAAGCACAAATGAACTCAAGTACTGATTAGGCATATCGTTTCTGGAAAAAAGGGTATTGAAACTTAAATGATTATTCACAAATTATGTGAACTCTGAATTTTTCTCAAAATAATTATGTTTGGTACCCGGCAAATTTAGGAAGCATCCTCTGTAAGTTCAGCATCTGTTTCATATTTAGAAGCTATTCTTTGCAAATGCTGGGGTCATGCTGCTTTTAAAGCAGCTCCTGCCAATTCTCTTTTGCAGGGCAGATTTAATAGCATATTCCACTGCCACAGGATTCACTGTGTAATAATGAAGGGTAGTGTGTCAATAGATTAAACTGAACACATCAATAAGAAGCTGGCAGAGGTCCCCATGGATGCCTCTCTTGCAACAACCATTTTAATGTGTGTAGGAGAACAATGCCGTTACAGCCTGCTCAAAGATTCCCCACAGTCACATTGCATCAAAGACTGACTGAAACTTGATGCTAAATCTCTGCAGTTGGAGCTAACAGTGGAACATGCACGGAAACAAAGTCCTCTACGTTGGCAATTATTCTTTTGAAGACTGGCAGAGCTAAGCAGAGCTAGCTTTTGTTAGAACTGGACTCTTGCTAACCAACACAACCCCCAGTAATGGTTCCACCAAGCTCTATTTAATGGCTACTGATATGACAAGAAAACAATGACTCAAAAAGCGTGAAAGCATGCAAATCGCAGTCATGAAGCAAGCGCTAAGCAGCATGGCTAAACCACATCTTTAAGAAAGTCAGCAGAAAGGCAAGTCCAGGCTCATCACGCTTCCTAAACAGAAAGAGTGGCATAAGTTCTTCACTTTTTTTTTTTGAGAGCAACTACAGCAGCAGGAGTTATTTTACTGCCAGCATGAAGTAAAGGACAATGGTAGACACCTGGGGAAAAGCCTGAGAGAAGAACTGAAGCCAGAGGAAAAAAGTTAAAAACGACACATCGAGGTTACATTGATTTTTTTTTTTAAAACCCACATATAAGAAAGATGATAAATATGCACTTTGTGTGCTACGAGCAGCAGACTCTCACAACAGATAAGATCAGCGATCCACATAGACCAGCTTGCTGCTCCAGCACTGGCCAATTTGGCAGAAGGGGGAGCAAAATAAAAAAGACAAAAAAGATTTCATAACACACAAAAGTCTGAAACTGGAATAAAAAGGAGGCTTCCACTTCTCAGCCCCCAATTCCAGCTGTAATCCTTTGACACCTTAAAAACAATGAGAGTGTTTTCTCTAGGGACTTGAGACTAATTCCCTACCAAGCATTTACAAACTGATGCTCTTCCAAGTCTTATAACATGGCCAAATTTGGACATTTTCTGTAAGAATAGCAAAAGCCCATTCTTGAATGCAAAGTTAACTATCTAGCCAAATTTCCAGCTCTTGCTCTAAAGCATGGGGGTGCTAGAACTTCTTAACTTAGCAGCTGAGATTGTTTGTTCAAGAGCAAGGAGAATTGCGCAGAACGTGCGGTAATTAAAAAGAAAATAATAGCTGCCTTCTCCCTGTTCCCTCCCCAAGTGTAAGGGTTGGAAATATTGGAGCTTTTTTGGGAGGTGTATTTGCTAGAAAAAAGCCTAACTGTGGTAGACACCCAGCCCAGAAAATTTCAGCATGTACACCTAAAGTCTCACGGAATAAAAAACAGTTTGAGAGATGGCCCTCATAACAAAAAGCATCAAGCAGATATACTACAGGCATTGCTGGCAGCCCTGCCTATCAGCAGCTGTGACAGCTTGCCTGGGAGCTCCAGTCTTTAATTAGTTCTCACTCCTAAAGTTCACAAGTCAATTAATTCCAAAAACCATCCTCAGATTCTTTTTATCAGAAATCTTGTCCCAGCTTAGTGTCTTTAACTCACTTACCTATTCTTCCCATAGCTCAACTAACAGTTCAGATCCTTTCGAGCATCCATGCAAATTCCATCTGGCCACAAAGATTATCACTAATCAAATACTACAGCTTGCTTCAGCAATTCTTCATATTTCTGCAGCAGTATTTTGCCACTGCTGCACACAAAAGATATTTTTCTCCAGGCTGCTTTTTCAGACCCTGTTACATAAGACTTGCCCTATCTAGTGTATTGAAAAGTTCCACCAAATGCAACACTCTACCACAAGTTCCAAGCAGTCCTCATGGCAATTGTATCAACTCAAATCTACCAGCGTTACCCTACTGCTTTATAACTTTAGAAGACTCCAAGGCATTTAGCAACGCTGGTTCCACTTTCTATCTGGCTCACTTTCAACTTAGTCAGAACACCATAGTTAAAGTTGATAATGGTTTCCACTGGAAACCCAGCTTTGAAACCTCTTCCAACTTCAGAAGATTAAAAAAAAAAAAATCCTTCTTTCTGTCTCAGACTTCAGTTAGAAGAAATGAGTTATGCTTTACAATTATGAAAGTTTACATGTAAATGAATAAGCTAATTTCTGATATGAAACTTAAACTAAGAAACTTAAGTTCCATAACTTCTGTCTTGCTTCTTATTTTAGATATGCTGATGATGTGGAAGGACATTACTCAAGGCTTTTGGCATCTGAACAGCTATTTTCAGATCATCTTACCCCAAAAGCAGTTTGGTCTTAAAATGATTTTATACCTTTAGCCCTTGCAAAAATTAAACTTTTAATACACTTAGCATTATCTAATAATTTTTAAAGCCCTTCTCAGCAGGTATTCAAACCTTGGAAGAAAGTTACAATCTGAGTTTTTCTAAAGCATCAGCTGACAAAAAAAATAACCCACCAATTGGGGAACTGAGTATCTCATCAATACAAGCTCATTTCTTCTTCAGGGCAGGAGATACTAAAGATCCAGATAAAATCTGTTTATACCACAGTCTTGCCCTGTCTAGTTCAATCCATTTTTGGGGTATGTTGTTCAGGTTAGGAACAAGGATCATGCAGGAAACTTCTTACTATTCTCGGACAGAAATTGAAACATTGTTAATCATAGACAATTTCACCTTACAGGTTTCTAGAAAACATACTTTATCAGATACTACTGCAGATCTTCTAAGAAAGAAGGACATGTCACAGGGGCCTAGGAAGCAACTGCAACATCTCCAATAACAAGTCAAAAGAAAAGTATTTTTCAAATTATTTTTCTTTGCATTATGATAAAGATTCTTACTTTATATGCCACCAGATATCTATCTTTCAAAACTACTGGATAGACACTGACATAACCCCTACTTTGACTTCAGCTCATGTTAGTAATGTTCTTTTCAACTTCACTTTAAGTGGCTGATTTCTATACATAATCACAAAGTCATCACATTTTCAGATAATGTGTCCTTCATTCTAAATCACAGAACTCCACACACAAAAAAAAAACCTATCATGGAAAGGCACCTAAAAAAAGACAAAAGTATCTTACTGTGATACGTAACCATTTCCCTTCTAAAAAATACACGTCTGTTTTGCAGGTGTGTGTTTGACAAGGATTATGGATACTGGGAAAAAAATCAACAACAACCAACCATACAAAAACAAATCAACCCATAAATTTATTAGATGTGAAAGCTGAAATCTCAAATGTCTCTGAATATTTGTTTATATAGCTAGATGGATGGATGCATATTATTTAAGAACACTCCCCTTTAATCACGCATGCGGCTGCATTTTTAAATGACCCTTACTGCTTACTTCAAATCCTGTTCAGGCAGGTTTGTACCTCAGTTCAGGGATTAGAGCCAAACACAACAGAGGCTACCTAAAGAGAGCAAGCTGTTGCTACGTTGAAATGCAGCAATCAAGAAACCTGGAGAACAAGGTCGAAGAATTTCAGGAAAGCACCCAGACTCCCTAAAAAGAAGCCTTGGACAGGAACCTACAAAGATCCACGAGAGCCAGAAAAGGAAACTAAGCCATTATTCGCCAACCCAAAGGAATACAGAATGTAAAGGAGAAAAACAAAAAACCCTACACACAACAAACCACCACAGAACATTTGCTACACTGCTCACTCTGATTCCTACATCTTTCCACAGCCTACACACCAAGAAATTACATCAACGTGGCAAAAACACACAGGAAGCGCTTCCTCCTCAGCATCACCACCTGCCCTTCAGTGCCTCACCAACCCAGTTCCAACGCTCACTATGTGCTTCTACTGCCTTAGCAGTCTGCAGCTGCTAAGACCAGGACAGACTTGTTGGTATTTCCCCTTTGGGAGCCTTATAACCATCTCTAAAACTACAACAGAGACAGGCAAGCCTGTCAGCTCCTCCTCCAACTACAAGCAAGCACCTGAGCCTGCCTTCTTCCAACAACAGGCAGGCAAAGGCCACCAGCACCAGCCCTGGGGTGACTGATGGCAGGTGAGCAGGCACCAGCAAGGGAACAGGAAGCAGATTCCACTCCTAAACACCCCAAATGCTCCATGGGCAATCATCCTTACGTCACTGTCTTGCCCAAAACCTTGAAACTCCCCCATTTTCTAATGCTTTCACTTCAGCTGCAAATGCAGGAAAAGATTAAAGCACGCTTTTCCTTGAAGCTCATGATCACAATAACTTATACTAATTACCGAAAGCTTTCTATTGCAGCACTTGAATTAAACCTTGATTCAAATGACTAATTGCTGTAGCTTCTAAGGAAAAGAAAAAAAACCCAACAAAACAACAAAGCATTTCAGATATGAGTGGTAGGAAACAGCTCTATTCATGCATACACAAGGCTCCTGGAGATCTGGCATGCTGGAACTGACTTTCATCTTAGCGGACAGCGAGTGTCACACAGGTCTAAACAGTAGTAAGAAAAAAGCTGTCTCTGGGAAACCCATCATCAATGGGTTTTCCACAGGATCTTCTGAATGCCTGCTCTCCTCAAGCCCCACAGCACTTGAACAAAACCCAGCTTTTTTCAGATACACTGAAATTCTTACCTTGAAACTCAAACAAGAACCAGGAAAAAAAAAATCCAGGAGTTGCAAGGCTTACTGTTTACTCTACAGTCTGAGTCCTGTAACCACCAGATACCTGTTTTAGTTTTTTGGATGTCTTGTCCTAGGAGGGATATTTTGGTTTCCAGAGCATTTCACAGGTTGATTAGGCAGATTGACTGCAGGATGAAATCACACATTAAACAGGCAATGGCAGTGAAAAATGCCCTCATGCTGCCCTCTCTTCTCAGGATCTAACCACACCAGAGGAGGGAAGATGAGAGAGACTCTATCAAGCCTTAATTTCAGGTTCCACAGTCTCCTTACCAAACAGGTTGTAATTGTACTGGATCCAGAAGAAGGGATGAGAAAACATTCACAGACAAATACTTCAGCCACTTACATCCTTTCACTGGGTTATTTCATAAGGATCTGAACAAAACAATCAAGTCTAAGGTACACACAAGGGATGAACTCTTCTATGCTTCAACTTCTTCCCTTCACCTCCCTTATACAAGAATTCGTCAACATTTGCAGCACACTAGTTAACAAAAAGCCCCAACCTGTCTCTCTACTAAAAAGCTGCTAGAAAACACGTCAAGGAAGCATACCATTCCCATCCAGAGTGAGAGGAACACCACCTTCACAACCTATTAACATTTGGAATATCTTACAGAAGCTACCAAGTAATGGTATCAGAAGATAGTCACATCACAACACACATAACAAGTAAGGTGGAAAAGTTGTTTGTTTTTTTTCCTGTGCACAAATGCACTTCCAATTTTAACAGCACCTTTCCAATTAAAGAAAAAAAATCCTCAAAAGGCAATTCAGTCAAATTGTATCACAAACAGCAGCCAGGAATTTGTGCATGCACATTTTCAGTTCTCATTATTTGGTCTGGAATTACGAGGAAAACAACTTTCCTGTTGCACATCATTTTTAATAGCTTTTACTTTTTGCTGCGTGACCTCAAGTATCAGAGTCTTTATTTTCTGTTTGTCCTACTGAACTCTTGAAAATTTTATTCCCTTTCTGTTTCTAAACAAAAACACTAAAGGTGTTCTCTCCAGTTCTTCACTGTTTCTCCAGCTGACAGAATGCCTATATTGTAAAGTGAAACGAGATTACTAACCTCAACTGCAAGTAAGAGAAAGCACAGTGGACACCTTCGTGTGGTAGGATCTCGACTTGTAGACAGACACCTCTCAGCCCCAATTGCCTCTGCAACTGCCTGGAGAAAGAAGCTGGGAAGAGCCCAGGTTTAGGAAGCTGACTTCTCAGCTGTAACTAATTCTCTGCTCTGCAGACCTGGCTATGAAAGATTCAGCAGACAAACCATGAGAAAAGTACTCTGGCAGACTTTAAAAAAAGAATTAGTCATAGCAATATCAAAAGTACAAGCACAAACTAAGTCAGCAAATAGAGTTTTGTTTAAAGAAAAGCATTGCAGCGTGAGGTTGGGGCACTGTTTACTTACTCACTCCTTCCACCCCAAATCTGGAAAAGGCTCCCACTTAGCACCTGCAATTAGTCAAGTGTTCTGAACCAAGAACTGCATGTAGTAATCCATGGGGCATGCTTGCTCACCAAAGTACTTCTGACTGCACAGAGCTGAGACAGAACCACTTAAATACTACACAATCTTCTTGTTCTCTAGTTTAACTCACTGCTACTTCAGTAACAATACTACAAGTCTAACGTTGAAGAAGAAAAAAAAAAGGGGGGGGCAAAACCCCAAAACCCACCCTCTTGTGTGGTTCTTGCCAGTCTTTATTTCTGCCACGCTGCCTGCCGGCATTGACATCAGTAAGGAACAACGCCACATGTTAAGCTGACAGCTATGCAATTATGTGAGCACGGCATAAAACATCACCTACACAATTACTCCTTATCTCTCAGCGGGAGAACTTCACGGCAGAGGCAACAAACCCCGACAGCCACGCAGGGAGGGCGCAAAAGTATCGCTTCCCCCACACCACCTGTGTGTGTATGTGCGTGTGCCTGGAGGACCCGGGTGTCCGCCGCTGGCATGCAGGGTGCGGGGCCCACTCCTGCAGCCTCCCTCTCGGAACAGGCAGGAGAAGGATCACCCCCTCGGCGCTGAAACGAGTTACTTCATCCTCTGCGAGGTGAAATTTCACTGCTCCACCTCCGAGCGGCCACGGCCCATGCACCAGGTCGTTCAAGAGCAACTACGGCTACACCGTCACGTTACTCCGGCGGCCGGTGAAAACCCCCCTCACCGGGGAACCACGCCAAACAGCACGCCCTATCTCTACTCTGAGGATACCCCTTAAAGTTTCGGGGAGATACTCGGCAGCAAGCC
>NW_010416082.1:1811-3049 GCF_000710305.1 Buceros rhinoceros silvestris | reverse complement strand
ACAAGTCGCACGTGGGCACAGGCCGGAGGCGCCGGGCTGGCCCCCGGCGCCGCCGCCCCCGGAACTTGTCCCCAGCCATGAAGTACAAGATCGGGTCGAGGCAGCTGTTGATGCTGGCCAGGGGCCGAGTGATCTTGTAGGTGAAGTTGATGATGTTGAGGGTCCGGCAGTCGGCTTGGAAGTAGCGGGAGGTGTAGTAGATGGTCCGGGTGATGTGGAAGGGCACGAAGCAGATGGCAAAGACGGTGAGCACGATGATGATCATCTTGATGGAGCGCTTCTTGTAGGAGGGCATTCGGGGGCTGGGGCTGGAGAAGCTGGACTTGCAGAGTCTCTTGGCCATCAGGCAGTAGCACAGGACGATCACCAGGAAGGGGAGCCCGAAGAGGAGGGCCATGACGGAGGAGCTGTAGTGCACGTAATGGTCGAACTCCTCGGGCTTGGTGGTGTCATGGCAGAGGGTGCTGTTGTCCTTGGAGCTGATGGTGACAAAGACAAGGTTGGGGATGAGGCAGATGATGACGACAAGCCAGACGCCCACACAGATGATGCGGGCGTGCTTGGTCTTCACCCACTTCAGGGAGCGGATAGGGTGGCAGATGCCCACGTAGCGGTGGACGCTGATGCACGTCAGGAAGAGGATGCTGCTGTAGAGGTTAGCATAGAAGAGGAAGCGCACGATCTTGCAGAGCCACTTCCCAAAGGGCCAGTTGTTGCGGTCAGCATAATAGTAGACCAGGGTGGGGAGGGAGAGGACATAGAGCGTGTCAGAGACGGCCAGGTTGACCATGTAGGTGGTGGTGGCGTTCCATGGCCTCATCCTGGAGATGAACATCCACAGCGCCCAGGAGTTGAGCGGCAGCCCCACCACAAAGACGATGCCATAGGAGATGGGCAGCAGGATGAACTTGAACTCCTCGTTGAAGACGCACTTTGCCACCGCTGTGGTGTTTCCTCCTGGCCAGGGAGCCGACGTCGGAGTCCACAGGGCAACTGGGAATGTCCTCCCTGAAGTGGCCATGTCCTCCGAGCCAGATCTAGGGGAGCAGTTAATAAAAGCACGTTAGTCATCGATCCTGACCATTGTCAGGCACAAAGCATGGAAGGGAGCCAAAGTTGCCAGATTTTCCCTCCCTCCAGGAGCTCCGGCCACTTTGATGGTTCTCTGGTTTTTGTCAGCTCGCGCGCTCAGGCCTTGTGGGGAGCTGGGGGAGGCTTGACACATCCTCCCCTTCGCA
>NW_010416082.1:0-1590 GCF_000710305.1 Buceros rhinoceros silvestris | reverse complement strand
GAGCCCCTGCAATGACACCCATTAATCACCCCTTTGAGCAGCGCGCAGTGACACCCACGCCGCGTGGAGCCGGGAAGCGTGCCTGGGACAGAGGACTGCGCCGGCCCCGCCGGCCAGCAGCCCCACGGCGCGACGAACAATGAGACCTTGATGAGCAACAGCAGCCCCCAGCCGGTGCCAGCGCAGCCTCTTGGAAACCGGCTCAGCCTAATTGGCACCATCCTGACAATGCTGCTCGTCCCAGAGGGATCCTCGACAGAAGAAAGGCGGGAGGAGAAGAAAGGCTTGTCTGTGGCCTGGAGAAATCCTCGGGGGGCTGTTAAAGGAGCCTTTGGGAGAGAGCGTCCCTGGATGGCAAGGGGCCTCCAGCTGCTGGGTATCTCTGTGGGAGAGGGATGAGCTAAGCCCTGCAGAGAGGAGCTGTGCAGAGCCAAGTCCCAGCTTGGGACAGGGCAAGTTCACAAGGCAGGCAGGACGTTTCCCCTCACACGGGGTGAGGATCAAAGGCTGCAAGCCGTGTCCTCCTGGCAGATCGGGCCCGGGGGCTGAGGCATGAGGGCGACCTGTCAAAGGGTTGTGTTCGCCTCTCAGGACGTCCAAAGTGCAGCGCCCGCTCCTCCAGAGGGGAGAAGGAGCTTCTGCCACCATCAGGGTGTCCAGCAAAGCACTGGTCAGAGCTGCCCCTGCCTTGGCCCCTCCACGCCCACCACCATCCCTGGCAAAGTGATTTCGGAGCAGGTGCTTCTGCTGGCCAAGGATGGATGGGTGCTGGGACGAGTAACCTGGGAGCAGGAGCATCTGCTGTGCTGCTGGCAGAGACGTGGGTCAGGGTGCAGAGACGTTCACAGAGGGTGCAGCCCAAACCGCATCTGATGGAGGGAGTGCTGTTTCTGTGGTCCAGAGCTCACTCCAGAGGTGATGGGCACCGGGATGGAGAAGGACTAGGGACTCAGAGAGATGATGCATGTTAGCAGGATGCTGCTGTTGGTGGTGGAACGCTGCATCCTCTCAGGCTCCTTCATCCCTTGGTGCCCACATCATCCCTCTCCTGTGTGCCCCTTGCTTTTGTCACGGAGACGTGTGGCACGATGGCTTTTAGATGGCAGGAATGTCCCGTAGGGTGTATCCATGGGGTCGGCTGAGCTGCTGTCAAAGCCTCGCCTGGAGAGACAGCCCTGGGTTTGCAGAGATGATCGTAAATGAATCAGCAGGCAGATGGGCAGGTGGGTGGCCACGGGACCGGCCCCTCGGCACCGCACGCACCTCCGCACTGTCTGTTTGAGTTGTGGGCTGAGCCACGGCTTCGGGCTCACATCAAACACTCCGCGGCTTCTTCCCTGCCATGGCTGGTGCGGGCAGCTGCCTGCCTTTATTACAGGGATGAGTTCAGAGAGCAACAGGCAGGTCCTGATCAAACATTAACAGTGGGAAGAACTTGCTCTGTCTTCCCAGAAATAGGAGGGAAAACCAGCTGGTAGGAGACCCTGAGCCTCCCAGTGCCAGTGCTACTGGCAGATCCGGTGGTCCCATGGGGTGCTGTGCTGGTTGCACTGGTCCCGCCCCAGCGGCTGCGGCTCCCCCAGCTGTGAT
>NW_010416081.1:0-13338 GCF_000710305.1 Buceros rhinoceros silvestris | reverse complement strand
AAAAGCATTTTAGAGGTCTCACGAGTTCTCTCAGAGTTATCTCTGGTGGGATAGGGGAAGGTATTATCGTCATCGGACCTTGGTTTTTACCTTGGCCAAACCGGTGACAGTAAGGATTTGCCTTATTCGCTCTGGGAATGTGTGCTTGGCTACATGCTGCTTCCAAGCTGTCTTTTCACACATGTGGCTGAGAAAACATAACTAATGAGTAATGTCATGCTTTGAATGTGAGTAGTCCAGTTTGCAGTCATACTTTTCACTACACATTGATGTTGGATCAGAACCCCTGCTAACCAACACTGTTATAAATTGGCAGTAGTTAGTCTGAAATCAGTAAATCAGATCCACATGAAATAAAGAGGACAGGCAGGCATAGTATATTTTCAAAAGCCAGCTTCTGCATATATATGCGTTCCAGAACAAAGCATTTTTCAAATGTCAGTTGGAAAGTAATTGCAATTCAGAGTAGTATGCCAAAATCTCATTTCCCTGTAATTTTTATTCCTTAAAGCACAACCCTACTGTTTTTTTTTATATATAGTATGAATTATCTTTTATTAATTCTGTAATCTTGCCTGTTTTTACATCTACGTAATCTTACCTACACCTAAGCTGTCTTACCTAAATATACCTGCATCCTGTTTACTTTAATACATGACTTCCTGCATTCACTGAGCTTTCTGGTCATATCCTACAGAGAGGTCCATCTCGAATAAGCCTTCTCACAGAGGTCCGTTGTGGAAACATTGGTACATTCCATCCATAACTGAGCCTTGTGATCCCCCTAGGGATACTCAACACCTTGCAAAGTTGTGCTGTAAATAGCTGTTGAACACCACTGAGCTAAGGAAAGAAGAGTGAATTATTTACACTAAATTCCTCTGTGAAAAGAGGCAGGAGTAAACAGGTTCAAGATGCTTTATCACACAAGATGTTTGCTGGCATAAATTATTTCTCTTCAAATTCCTAGGTGTTCCGGCTGAGGCAAGTTTTGAAACAATGTCTTTGACATAAGGCTGGAGATAAAATGCTTGGACCTCTCAGTCTGTGCATTATTACAGACCCGAAACAAACAAATTCTTGGAGATACAGTATCTTCTCCACAGTATGACTTCTAGTAGAGTCAACTTCTATATTCCTTTCCACATCAGTGCCACAAATTAATTTTCATGCAAGGCTGAGTGAAAATATGTTACAAGGAGATAAGTAAATGCATATTTTCTCATGTCAGCAATCCAGCACATTTTCTCAGAGTTAGGTTTTCCATTGAATATGCAGCACTAGGCAATCACCAAATGATTTTTTTTTTTCAGATTCAATAACTTGTGACGCATGAGATATGTATGATGGGGCAGCAAGTTGAGGGCTCACTGGGTGTCCAATTTATTAGCATGGAGGTGAGCAAACCAGACACCCGTGTGGCAGATGAGAAGGGTGACTTCTGGCAGGCAGTAGGAAGATACCAGCTGGAGTTTAGTTATGGACTTGCTAAAATGGGCCTGCACTTTGGTCACTTAATGGCATTCGATGGTTTTCATCTAGTTCCAGGGAGGAAATTATGACATTTTAAAATGGCACTGAAAGCAGGAAAAGCAAATGGTGAGTGAGCCTTCAGTCCAGACAGTGAGGCATAGCTTAGACCCAGATCAGTAGCAATGCTTAAAAAAAAAAAAAAAACAAAAAAATCCCCACACAACAAAAAGCCCCAGTCTTCTCTCCTGCATGTTTCTGAGTTTTGTGAGGGTGGGAGGTATGTTTCTCACAAGTGGATTGATATACATCAAGGAAGAATATGTTTCTCACCTTAGCAAGGTGTGATACAATACCTTGATAGCAGACATGGGCAATTTTTCAGTTTCTTTGTCAGTTGCATTCACAGAGTCAAATGATAAAAGCATATCACAGGACCAGGGAAATGTAATTCAGAAATGATCAGCAGAAAACATACGTAAATAATGTGATGCATCTGGAGCATGCCAGAATGGAATAGAAGTACTAGGCAGTGTATTCTATACAGTCTATCATAGTACAATCAAATTTTAAAAAACAAACTACATTTTTCAATACAGTGAGAGATGGTTTCTGAGCAATGAAATCTCTTAGAAGATGCAATGTTTAAAAGTAAGTACAAAACAATTGTGTTTTCATCATCTCTGTTAACAGATTAAATCCCCATTACCTGTGAGCACAATATAATCTGAAGAGGAATGCAAAATGTAGGATCAACTTCTGTTAAAAAAAAGCAATTCTAATTTATTTTTCTTTCCTCACATTAAATTGCTTTTACTTCGTGAAATGTTTTACTGCCTATGTTTAGCTGAATGGGAAAGGATGGCCAAGAAAATTTCCCTTCCAAAGAGAGCTTACTGCACTCTGCTGTCCCATGGCAGCCATCTCTCATCCCCATCACTTGCTGTATCAGCAAATGATAAAAAGCCAGAACTAGTGTTTCAAACTAGTGATGAGGTGTTCAGCTCAGGTAGCTGCATAGCTAGGAGTTTGAGCAGGAGGATCTTGGCATAAGTATGGTGGGAAAAACACCATCCTTAAAAATACTTCATAAATTCCTTTATTTATTTAGTGTTTAGCATTACCATAAAGGTCAACGAAAGGCTTAGGTTGTGCTAGGGACTTGGAATGGAATGGGATAATCTGAAGCAACTGTTTGCTCTCCATTACTAAATAGATAAGGCAAAAGCAAAATTCACAAAAATCTTCTCAGAGATGAAAATCAACTCTGTAATGCTCTGCCATGATTGTGAACAGAGGTATTACCTGCAACAAATTCACAGCTTTGGAGCCTTCTCGCTCTAGACAATGTTTTGTAAATAGACAGCACCAACTTCTCCTTGTTTTGTAAACCAGACAGTACCAACAACTGAGCATGGTACTAAGCATTATGAAATTTACTCTTTGCTTTGCTGCTATCTCTACATACAGATACAAGATGTAAAAAATATAAGACTGACTGTAATCAAAATACTGTGATTCAGTTTGTATCTAATCAAAATACTATGACTCAGTTTTTATCTCCCTTTGCAGTGTTCCATGGCAAAAAGCAATGGATTCCCACTGTGGTATAGATAGTAAATGAAAACGAAATGCAGTACAGAAATCCAGGTTTTATAAGCTACTCTTCCTGTACCTGTGGCAGCCATTGTTTCTTTGGCATGGCATCCCATGTTTTGAAATGGATATTATTGGTTCTCTTGTAGGATCCCCTGGAGCCTTCTTCACTTGGCATTTCCTCCTGACAAATTATTAGTGTGTTTGAATCCGTTGCAAAAAAGGCTTCAAAACCCATGAATCTATCCCTTGCCTCCCACAACAGTTATTTGCAACTGTAAGAATACAACAGTTGATCAGAAGCAGAACTGTGAGTGTACTGCACAGAGCTTCCCAAGCAACACAACCTTTGAAAAAAGGTCTTTGAAAAAAATCACTCCCCAAAGAGATAAGAGTGGCTGGCCACAGTTATTTAAACATTTGCTTAGGCAGAATGACAGATCAGGCAGAGCAGTGATAGGTGAGAATAAGAAACTGCACAAAACAGTGATCAAGGACATCAGACATCATATGAGAGGTTTTAAGAATCTTAGAAAAGTCAGATGTTCTCTTCCCTGAACCAGGATTACAAAGGAAAGCTGTTTTTTGGCTAAGATTCTAGATAGCCAATTTCTAAATCAGCCACAGAGTTGCAGTTATATTTATCTAGCTATATTAATTCCTTTTGCTGAAGATTTGAGCTTTCCGATATGACCAGTTATGACAACATCCAATAGATTTATTACTAAAATACTGGATTATAAATTCACTATTATATTTTATGATATCTCTGATTTCATTTTAAAAGCAGAGTTATTTAAATGAATTTCACAGCATAAGAGATAGAGTCACCAAGAATGATTTATTTCTCTATGTGGTATGTTTCTGCCTCTGTGTATTTTTATGTTTTGTTAGGTGACTATGATTTCCTTCCAACATTGTCAGAACACGGAGGAGTTTCTTTGAATGCTCATAATCCAAGTTACTAATCACTTGAGAATTCATTTTTGCTCAAAGAGTTGGGAATAAAAAAAAACAAAAACAAGTTCTTAAGAGGATTAGTTTTTAAAAAAAGAAAATGCCTACAAAGATGCATTTTTCCATACAAATTTTCTTCTGTCCTGTTGATTATAAGCCTAAGAGAATTAAATGAACAGTATTTACTGGACTTACACACATTAGCAAAAAACCCATATAATTCTTAAGGAGCCTCCAAGTCTCTGAATGTTTTATCACTTCTATAAGTTTCTGGAATCTGTAAACCAATTATAGAACAGCAACAAAAAATGGGGGTTTTGTTTAAACTAAGTGAGTCTGGCACAGCTGTCAAACCAGCAATATCCTTTGCTTCTGTGGTGGACTGCAGAGAGACGACTGTGTTTTACTTTCTTTTCCACTCACCATGCATTCTGGAATTAAAACAACTGGCAGCAAGGACAAAGTCAAAATCCTTGCTGAATTAAACCAAGGGAAGGCTGGCCAGTGTAGACAGAGAAGGGTGAAACACTTAGGCATGGTGTTGTCTTTTGCATTTACTTGCATTTACTTTTAGTAGGTAATTTTCTCTAGCAAGTGCTCACTGTGTAGACTACTATTTGGTTGCTTCAGAATATCAGAAAACACAGAAGATAGTATAGTGATGAAAAGTGGAGGGAAGGGCATGAAAGAGATTCAGAATTTGTGTAATTTTGGTTATTTCAGGAACACCAGGCTTCCCTGTCTCCACATTGCAGTACATCTTTCTTTCTTTCTTTCTTTCTTTCTTTCTTTTCCTTTCTTTTCCTTTCTTTCTTTTCCTTCCTTTCTTTCTTTTTTCTTTCTTTCTTTCCTTTCTTTCATTCCTTTCTTTCTTTTTTCTTTCTTTTTTTCTCTCTTTCTCTCTCTCTCTCTCTCTTTCTCTCTCTCTCTTTCTCTCTCTCTTTCTTTCTTTCTCTCTTTTGTTCTCTTTTATGTTTTTGTTAGTGAAACGGTAGAGAAAGATTCGTCCACTCTTCTTGCTCAGCTTACAAAATACTCTGATTCTCCATTACAGTGGTATTGGAAGATTACTTGTAAAGAAGAAACAGAAGGAATGTTTCAGTATTCCTCTAAATGCATAAATGTTACTCTAACCTCAGTTCTTCAGGGGCATTCCTTTAGTGATAGCCATCAAGGTGAAGTATTAGTCAAACAAACATACATAGCTCGGCAAGGAAAATGAAATAAAAAAATTCTAAAAACCTGGTGCCCACCCTATGGGATATATGATTTTAAGAGTATATGGAGACATTCAGCTTCCCATAAAAAAGCCTGGTTTTCACCACTGTGTTGAAGGGGCCAGCTGTCAGGTTCTTCACACACATCATGGTCTCAGACGTGTTCACCTGTGACTAGTGTTTTTCCTTTGCCATGCAAGAATATCATATGTTGGTAATCATTCCAGAGTGCAGCCATTAGGTTCAACATTTGCTTTGGGTTCAAATCTGAGGAAATTGCTAGGTGTCCACTGGGGAAAGAGCAGAGAAATACTTTTGAGTATCTATTGAGATCTTCTGATAACCTGTAATCCACATACATCAATCCTTCTGGCAAGTGATGCATAGGTGCTGTTCTACATTAGAGCCATCAACATTTTTCTGTGCCTTTGATAACCAAAGGTGTGATTATTAAAAGGTGGCAACTGTCCTGTTCAGCAATTGAACTCATTTATTAAAAGGTGGCAGGGAGGATTTGCTTATTGTCTTAGCAGCATCTCTTTGGGGGCAAGTAGAAGGAGCTGCTTTCTTCCCTCTTTTCAGTATGGCCATTAAAAATAACTCAAAATTTAGCACAGGTAGGTGAGGAATCCAAGCACACTTGTTTTCTCAGCCAGTTTGGAGCTTCTGAATCTCTTCAGATTTTGCTTTGTCCCATGTAGTGTTTGAAATGTAGCCCAGACAGAAGGTAGGAACAGCAAAGATTGGTTCATAAACAGAAGGAACCGCAATCCCATTCCCAATCTCATTCCAGTGGTAACAACCGCAGCAGAACTTAATTCTTCCACCTAAATGAACAATAACTCCACCTGTACCAGGGGGTTATACCAACAACAGAGAAATTGGTATTGAGTTTAAGAATTGTAGTGACAAAATGCTGGCTTCTGTAGCATTTTGAGGGCTTACCTAGTGCTGCTATTGGGATGCTGCTGCTTTTATCTATACATATATTAAACACCGGGAAAAAAAAAAATACATATTTGATAAGCTTGAGACACAGTTTTTCTTACTGAAAAGGCTTTTAAAGAAGCTATAGAACAGGATCAGTAGTTTAATATTCATAGCCCAGTTAGGATGGCATGACAATGTATTCATGTAATGAAAATTTTAATCTATCTATCTCCCTAAAAGAAGGTGATCTCTGCTAAATGTCTTAGATCTCAAAAATGTTCTGTTAGAAGGATTTTTCTATATATATCACATTTACCAATCAACTGCATCTTCTAAAACCAGTATTAACTTTAAACAAAATTTTATGACTCTCTGACTGAAAAAAAAATCATATTGGTTTAATGAAAAGAGGCAAAAAAGGAAGTGATTACAGGTTGAGAATTTATATTCCAAGTTTTAGTTGGATTGTTGTATTGTAAACCCCTCAGATTCATTATGTTCACACTGCCAAGAATTACTGTAATGTAGTAGATGAGAATTGCTCTAATCCATTACCATTGGCTGCCAACAATAATTCTATTAATTCAAAGAGCTATTGACATATACTAGTATTGCCATGCTGGTTTATTGCATCTCTGAAAATATATGTGTCATTCCAAACACACTAAATGTAGAGGCTTGATCTGTGCTCTTTCCACTCTATTTTATGAGACCAGATCTGAATAGCAGTGCTTTGTGTCTTGTTTGCCGTGGTGTGATTCAGTGGGTGAATGGCTCCTGAGCTCCTGAATTACATGCTCTGCAGCATACATGGAGAATGTGAGGCATCCAGGACGATGGCTCATCCTGTGATGGAGTGTGAGCTAATCAAGCTAATACCCTTCCAGGCGTGTATTTTCACATCATGCAGAATATCATGAAGTTACTGGTTTAAGTCTGAAGCAGGGAAGCCAGTTCTTGCAGCCCTATGCCCAAAATAATTAGTCCAAACTCAAGAGAGGTGATTAATTTGGGCTTGGCATCCACAAATATAGCTGCATCATTTCTGTTTCAGAACAGACATGGGTCAAAAGCAGTTTAGGTTGCCTGAACCAAGACCTGCTGCAAAAGATGCACGTGCATCAAATTAAAGCATGAGGTCAGCTCACTAAGCAGAGATGAGCCTAACCTAGCCAGGTGGAAGTCATCTTCCTAACTGAATGCTCATGGAGTAGGCATCGAAACCAGACGTATTTCATGGAAGAGGAACGTGCAGTACTGTTTCCCTTCCACTTGGCTGCCTATTGGCTTGAGCAGTTGTGCAAAATACAATTCCCCTGTTCTAGAGTAACCGATTTCATTGAGAAATGGTCTGAACAAAGTTACCCTGGTGTGGGGCTAAGTTGCTCCTGTAGAAACCATTGCATGGTTTTGAGTAAGAAATCATGAGAGGAAACATCTGAGGTCCAGCCCTACCTGGATAAAAGCCTAATACCAAATACACCCTAATTTCAGACAAAAAGTGTTTGCCTATGCAGCTCTAGTGGGAATTCGCTTTCCCCAGGAATTAAGTGGAAATCCAGAAAAGTTATATAACAGAAATGTATGAAAACTCACAATTAGAAAATTTTCTTCGCCTTGGCAAGGAACAAGGACTGAGCTGAAGCTTCTTCCCCCATCTAGAAATCTATGTCGGTCTGTGCAAGAACCTGTATTACTCATTTTTGGTACACAGCATTTACCTGACCACATTTTCTGCAGAAGTAAGAATAATGAAGCTAAATAATAAGAGAAGTAATATGTTATTCCTCAGGAATCTCTACAGTGAAGTTGTAAAACCTCCCTAGAAAGAGAAAAGAAGCCTGCTCAGAAAATTGTTTGGAGAGCTGAAATCCATCTGTACCAAATGTTCACAGACAAGCTTTGTTTTTTGAGACAAATTTCTTAATATGAAGTCTCTTCTCAAACAAAGTGCTAAAATCTAACAGCGATACAGCAGCAGCCACAAGAACTGTAAACAAGAAAGTGTCTGGCGATAACTAAATCGTTACCTTTTTCAAGCCTTGTAGCAGATTTATCATCAAAATACCCTGTGTCTGTAATTCTAACTGAAATACACAAGCTGGCTGTACTGGGAACTACAGGCTGGAGCACATGCAGCATCCTGCTCCCTTGTGGCTGCTGCATGTGCTGAAGAAGGGTGGAAAGCAGGAAACCAGTAGCTCCCACCAGGTCAGGACTCCTTAGGGACTGCATCACCAAATTATTCCCAACTGTTGGTGCAGTGTATGCAAGCATAGCAGTTGCTTGCAATTCCCAGGTAGTACAGGCTGAAAGAGTTTTGAAAGCTACAGTCATTGACGATGAAGGCACAAGCAAAATAAGTGGTTACCTAAAATAACATGTGCTGAACACAGCAAATAAGGGTAAGCACAGAAAGGAAATCCTGTAGGTCTCAGCTCTGCTCTGGGATCAGGCTGCCTCCCCAGAGCAGCTCACTCAAGTGCCTTCTCCCCACGCACCTCTGAATGCATGTGCCTCTTGCCACCCACACCTGACTGTGCTCTGCTTAGCACTGCTGATGCTGTAGGAAAAGGCTACACAGGTAAAGCTGCATTGGTGGGCAGCATGGTGGGATGGAGAGGCAGCTAGCCACCTGCTCCTCACCTTCCTCCAGACCGTGGGACAAGGGCTGGGCATAGGAGCTCAGTATCAGCAGGGGAAGCAGCAGCTTTAGGTATAAATGAATACAGAAACAGACACAAGCATCAGGAAAGCGAGATTAATCAGCCTTTGCTCCCAACCCACGTAGGTAGATGGTGCTTGACAGAGCCACACTTTTGTGGCTGTGAAACAGAATTTTGTCGAAATTAGTAACTTATTTTATCTTCATCCTCAAGGCAGTAATATTTAATTTTGTTTGTTCTGCTAAGAAACCTGCAGCCAACTCAGTATGTGGGCAGATGCAGAACAGCTCATGATGCATCTTCCATGTACTTTTCATAGCAGAAGGCTACAGATCTTGACACAGCATGCTTTGCCACAAGGAGAATCTGTTTGCTATCATTGAACATGTCCTCCATAATTAACAAGATGTGACTTCACTGTACTGAAGCCATAAGGACCAAGGAGCAGTTGCGTATCAAATATGCTTAAATTTCCCTCCAACCTACCCTCTAAGTCCAGAGGTCTTCTCACTGGTTTTGACTGGTATAAGGGTTAGCCCTGAAGGAACAAGAAGCCTGTACAAATCCTCTCAAACTCGTCCTAGAAGAATCACTTCAATCTCCTGAAGAGAAGGTTGCAAGAGAACCAATAGCCTGAACTGATCCTGCCATCTGCAATCAAAGGAAAGCAGCCTCTCCCTATGGGGTGAGGCTTGGTTTCAAAAAGATAATTTGCTGCAACTATTAATGATTTAAAAATGGGTTTGTTTTTTTACACAAGTTCTTTTTCATTTTTCTACTACCTGACAAAACCCTTTTGGATTATCAAAGGAAAATTATGAAGGCCCAAGATTTATAAACTAAACTAATCACCTGCTGTGAGCCTTGTTTATGTTCTACCAAGGTGGAAATTTTAAGGCCAAAGCACAGCCCCCTAGGTGTCAGGAATCTGGTCCAAATCAGTAATCGAAGCTGATTTGTACTGTCATCAGAGAACAACATGTCTGCCTGGCAGGTTATTGATCAATTCATCCCCATTCTAAGATGTGTAAGATGTCTGTCAAAGTTGTGATTAAAGGCTCTTCTACTATAAGTGAAATTACAGTCCACGTAAAATAAAAAGTGATTTATTAAAAGAGGGGAGGAGGATTTACATGAGGTAGTAAGCAACGGAAAGAAAATGAAATCAAGAATCAACAACAGAATGTTTCAGCAAGCCCAGGTAATTGAATTGGCCTCAAATGTTATGCGACAGTTTTCCCCACTCCCGATTTAAAGTGGTGTAAGTGGCTGTAGCAAAGGCTATTTGGAGACCTTCTTCAGTTCCATATTTGTCATCTGGAAATGACGTGACAGAAGCACACTGATGTGCACTTAAACACACACCCACACACAGAGTGGTCCCTGTTACATAAGAGTATAAAGCAATTAAAGCCTCTTGGAAAGAAATAGTGTTATGTATTGCAGGTAATTTCATGCCTCCTTATGCACGTCAACAAAGCATCAATAAAGCCATCTTTCTTGTGGAGTTTAAAATGTGTTCATCTGAATTTAATTAAAATGGACAGCGTGAGCCTTAGAAGAGTTACTGTAAGAACATAGGTGGTATAAAGAGAGGAATTCTGTGAATGACTTTCAAGGGGTTTATCTCGTGTGCTAATGCTAGTTATGTGTAGTGCTTGCACCATTCATATTAAAGCCAATCAAATAATTTTTACTAGTGTTACTACAACAAGCACAGAAGAATTGTTACCAAGCAGATAATTTTCAATAGACATTAGTCCATTATGGCATCATGGATTCTACATAGGATTTCAGCAAACTGTGTTTTCTTAAAGACACATACAGGGAAAAAGAGGAGGACGAAACAGTCCGTAAACACTGCACCCAAACTGCTCAGCCCTCATCCCATTTTAAATGTTGTCATTTATTATTAGCATCTTTATTATCTGTGCCTCCTATTTATACCCATCCCTTACACTCCTTCTTATAACCCTGGCCTTGGTGTGCCCAGCCAGACCCATCCCTGTGGTGGGAGGGGACATTTTATGCCATGGCCTCAAGTCCCTGTGTCCCCATCACTGTATCCAGGGGATGAGCAGGAGCACACTGTGGCTTCTTCCCTGCCAATGCACTTGATTTCTCAAGCATTGAAATGGAGTCAAGGGAAGGTAGAACAAATCCCGCTCATTTCAGATTATGCTTAATTTGTAGACTTTGTGTAATTAAGTCGTAGAAGAACTAGGTCTTAGGGGCACCTGGTGCTGTCAGACTTGCACTGCGAAGTTAAAAAAAAAAAAGGTACTGTTTTTCTCTGTGCATTTCAAATTAAAATTACTTTCAGCTGAAGAAAACTTCATCAGTCAGGGCTGAAATTTGAGGAATGGTGTCAGTTATGATGAATCTTTTAACACTCGAATTATAAAAGCCAAAAACTGTGCAACTTTCTTTAAAAAAAATAGTGCTAATGTCAAGCAAACACAAAAATATTTTTTAAAGACTGTATTAATAAAGTTCTATTCGATAGGAAAAAATGCTGCACTTCATTGCTCTCTCTGCTTAAGTAAGCGTAAATGGTGCAAGTGGCAGTGTGTCATTTCTGTTGATAGAGTTTTCTGCTTGCAAAAGCCAGATGCTCTGAGTCCAGTAGCTGACTGGACTGAATAGACTGTGTATTATTACAAGGGGTGACTTTAAAATAGTTTGATCAATGAATGAAGCAGTTGCTAGAAAGAGAACATAGTTCTAAGTTCCATGTAAGAAAGATACCAGTTGCTCTGAGATGGTTTTGTTTTATGTTATCAAGTACTTCAACATGGATTTTACTAGAACTAACATTCCAAGAATCCTCTTGAGGTCCTCATCTCTGACAGGTCTCCCTCCTTTTCCTGTCAAGATCCTCTGGTTGCTCACTGACTAGTGTTTCTGAATCACTTCTAGCATTTTTTACTCTCTTCCGCTATAGTTCACTGGACCAAAAGAAGCATTTCTAATTAATTAATTCGCCACTGTGAATGAGAGCAGCTTCCCGAAGATGATCATATGCTGTGATCTAACCGTTAGCTAGTGCTCGGTTCACTTTGCCCATCAACTAATTGGTGAGCAAAATTGTTTTGACTCCAGCCTCCATCTTCATGTAGAGCAACAACAGCTGATCTATGATACACTAAACAAAACTGGACAGTAATTCAGGAGTAATCAACTCAGAAAGTGGCTGCAGTCCCCTCTCCTGGCTCCTAAAACACTTCCTTTCTCCTCCATCATTGCTACTACCCCTCCCTCTACCTTCTTTTTCTACCATGCCCTCCTTTGTTTTTTCACCTGCGATGTCCCATCCTCACAGATGTCTTGGCAGCTTGCTTCATTTGCACACTGGCAGGCTGACCCATATGCTGAACAGCGCAATGTGCAACTTAGCCAGCTGGCCGCTTTCCTGTGCCACGTATTGTGCATAATGTGGCATAAAATAGAAAGAGTTATTAAGTGTTTACCTGGAAATCAAGCATTAACCAATTAATCAAGCTCTGCTGTTTAGGGCTGTTTCCAGAATGAGTGCTTTACTCATTACAAAGTACTTGACCTGAAATCATTCCCATTACTAAACTGGTTCACTGTCTTAGGCACTCTGAGCAAGTAAAGAGCAAAGGGGAGAGAACCAAAGAGAAACCACAGCCATCTTTACATAGAGGAAAAACCCATGTGCAAGACATGAGTCAAACAGTAGGTGGAAGCTCTGACTCAAAGGCTTTATAATCTAAATCACAAGACTTAGTATTTGGATGAAATAAACAAGTGAGCCAGAAGAAAATTGTGTAGGAATACAGCTTGTATTAAAGAGCAAATTTTTTTCTGTCCAGTCACCATCATCCTGGGTACATGATTGAGAATGAGTTGTCCTGATGACAGCTTACCACCTGCCGTGGCCAGATTGGAGGACTAACAGTGTGTGTCACAGTAAAGGAGGCTAACGGAATTGCCTGGAGAAAATCTTCCATGGTTAGAAGCAGTGATAGGAGAGAATAAAGGTGTTGGGGGTGTCGCAGTTTGGAAAGGGGGGCTATTTCCCACCGAAAAGAATGCGACGAAATAGTGTGTGTCTCGGCTGTGGAAGCCAACCAAAGCACACACAGAAACTTTTAAGCTTGTTCACGGCTTATCAATGCGTTAACGAGCTCATTAGGGCTTTAGTCGGCAAAGGAAATGATAACACACAGATTACATATATGAAAGTTAGAAGCAGAAAAGTTTAATAATGCAGACGCCCTTGAAGTTAAACCGGACTGGAGAAGGGAGAAGAAAGAGATAAAAGGGAGAATAGATAAAAATGTACAGTTACACAGTGTACAGTTCTCCTGTTCGGACCGATCCCCACCGCTTATAAACTTCGCCCTGTCTATCGTGCCTTCGTGATTTGTGTGTTGGGGGGGGGGGCAAGGAAATGTCCAGCCTGGAGTCCGTCCACCTGACAAAAAGCTCTTGATAATGGGTTCTTCTGAAGCAAACCTTTCATGCAAATGAAACAT
>NW_010416080.1:844-1116 GCF_000710305.1 Buceros rhinoceros silvestris | reverse complement strand
CAGCTGGCTTCAGTGCCCAGGGCAGGGACACGGGGCAGCCACCAGCAGGGTCAGGTTTGCCATCGGTACCTGGGCCACGCTCTCCTCCTGGTCATTCATGTGGAGGAGCAGTGGGATGAGGCTGTTCTCCACCATGCCATTCATCAATGCTGCTCTTCTCTGTTGCTCCTGCTGTCCGCTGCTGCTCCTCAGCACCTTAGTGATGATGTCTCCGAAGAGGCTGATGGAGACCTGCCGCAGCTGGCTGGACTCCCGGTGGGGGAGAGGACGGG
>NW_010416080.1:0-502 GCF_000710305.1 Buceros rhinoceros silvestris | reverse complement strand
GCGCGCCGGGGGAGTGGTCGCGAGGGCAGCTGTCCCTGCAGAGCGCCCTGGGCCGGGGTTCAGGCTCCCACAGCAGCCTTACCTGGTCAAAGAGCCACGGGAGCTCTGCAGAGAGCTGCAGGGCGATGTGCCTGGTCTCTCTGCTCTCCACAAAAGCCAGCACGTTCCTGATGATACACAGGGACTTCAGCTTGTCGTCTGAGTTGGATTTCCGCAGGTACCTCACCAGGAATAGCAGCAGGACCCTCATGTTTCTTGCCTGTGTGACACACACGGTTTCCTTTCTGTGAAGTGGTGACGGAGCCCCCTGCCCCGTGAGTCACTTGGCTACCCCCTGCTCACCCTCAGCGGTGCCTCTGACACGGTGAGGAGGCCTCTGAGCATCAGTGGCCACAGCAGCCTCACTGGGCCACTCAAGAACCTGATGATTCTGTACAGGGCAGCAAACTCAACACTCTTGTCAGTTTGCAACAGCAGCTGAAAGGAAGACAGCAGTGAGAGA
>NW_010416079.1:0-629 GCF_000710305.1 Buceros rhinoceros silvestris | reverse complement strand
GTCTCCTCAGGGATTATGGGTCCTCGATTCCGTTCCACACCTCTGCCTTCTGCGTCAAGAGGCTGAGCACTCAGTGAGCTGGTCTTACCACTGAAGACTGAGGCAAAGAAGGCATTCAGTACCTCAGCCTTATCCTCATCCTTGGTCACTACATTTCCCCCCCGCATCCAGCAAAGGATGGAGACTGTCCTTAGCCCTCCTTTTGCATCAAGAGGCTGACCACTCAGTGAGCTGGTCTTACCACTGAAGACTGAGGCAAAGGCGGCATTCAGTACCTCAGCCTTATCCTCATCCTTGGTCACTACATTTCCCCCCGCATCCAGCAAAGGATGGAGACTGTCCTTAGCCCTCCTTTTGCTATTAATGTATTTATAGAAACATTTTTCTGTTGTCCCTTATGGCAGTGGCCGGACTAAGCTCAAGCTGGGCTTTAGCCTTTCTAATTCTCTCCTTGCATAGTCTCACAAAACCCTTATAGTCATCCTGAGTGTCCTGCCCCTTCTTCCATAGGCCACAGAGTTGCCTTGTCTCCCTGAGCTGCCGCCAAAGCTCTCTGTTCAGTCAGGCCACATCGGCTTGTCTTACAGCTCACCGGGAGAGCCTGCTCCTGAGCTTTGAGGATTTATCTC
>NW_010416078.1:2566-2879 GCF_000710305.1 Buceros rhinoceros silvestris | reverse complement strand
CAGCTCCCGAGTTACCGGGCGGGGTGAGCGGTCGCTGCCCCGGTACTTGGCTCCGTGGTTCCGTTCCCGGAGCAGCCCCGACGGACACTGCCGGGCGGCCTTTGGGGTTCGCCGGGGAGCCCCGAGAAGGGCTGCGGGAGTCCCTGAATACACGCGGAGCTCGTTCAGCGGGGCCCGAGTCCCGCCGCTCCCCCGGGATGGGGCGGGATGGGACAGGATGGGATAGGACGGGGTGGGATGGCTTCCTTCTGGGAGCACTCAGCTGCGGTTCGTGGGCTCCATGTTCAGGCCCAGCTGCAAATTCCTGTCCCGC
>NW_010416078.1:1980-2375 GCF_000710305.1 Buceros rhinoceros silvestris | reverse complement strand
TTGGATCAGCAAAACAAAAGATCCACCAAAATGTATTAAAATGCCCTAAAAGAACCAGTTTTGATGCCACTTCAAGGCCCACAAAAGCTGCTCCAGCTGCGCCGGGGGAGCAGAAATGGCCGTTGGAGAACCTGGAGCATCCCCAGGAGAACGAGGTGTCCCTAAACCACCCCCGAGCAGAAACTGCCCCTTTTATTTCTCGCCATGGTTGGTTGCCTTGGAGTTCTTCCGAGGGTCCCCAAATCCCGTGAGCTGGAGAGGCGCTGGCTGGGCTTGTGGCAGATCCCGCTGCCTCTGGGCTGTCCTCTCGAGTTAACCCCGCCGCGTCCGTCTGTCCTGCCCGGCTCTTCCCATGACATCAGCTGCCTCTGGAAGCCGTCGAAGGTCAATGCGGG
>NW_010416078.1:1069-1656 GCF_000710305.1 Buceros rhinoceros silvestris | reverse complement strand
CGGCACCAGACTGGAGGGGAGAGACCGTGCGTGAGGCTCGGAGGTCCCTCCCGGCTGTCAGCTGGGGTGCCCATGCCCCACTGCAAGCGGAAAGGGGGGCTCAGCCCAGGGAACGGGGGATCATGTTCCTCGGGACAACCCCCAGCAGCCCCGGCAAAGGAGCAAAGTGCGATCCAGTGCCTTTGTGTCCCAACCGAAGGTGTCGCGGCTGAGCTGGCGGAGGGAGGGGGGACGCCGGGGCCTCTGCTCCGCCGCGGACATTCCTCTCCCTTCCTTTGTGCTGCAGGAAATCTGCGCTTCCTCTGTTCCCAGTGCTGCTCCGCGCTCAATCGCTACCAGATGTGGGTCCCATGCGCTTCTCATTAGCCCGGATCCAGTGCCTTTGTGTCCCAACCGAAGGTGTCGCGGCTGAGCTGGCGGAGGGAGGGGGGACGCCGGGGCCTCTGCTCCGCCGCGGACATTCCTCTCCCTTCCTTTGTGCTGCAGGAAATCTGCGCTTCCTCTGTTCCCAGTGCTGCTCCGCGCTCAATCGCTACCAGATGTGGGTCCCATGCGCTTCTCATTAGCCCGGCAGGCCCCGGGCGCTG
>NW_010416078.1:0-920 GCF_000710305.1 Buceros rhinoceros silvestris | reverse complement strand
CGCTGCCTGCCGCAGGCTGCCGGGCTGGGCCCCACCAAGGGTGGGCTTCGGGGGGACCTGGGGCAGGTGGGCTCGCCCTGGTTGGCATAGGGCTGGTTCTGCCTCCCTCACTGTCCAGGATGCTGGTGGTGATGCAGGGTGGACTCGCTGCGGTGGCTAGAGCTGGAGCTGGGGAACAGGGTGCTCCACTGGGACCTGCACCGGCATGAGGACAGAGGGACAAGAGGCTTCCAGTTGAGGGAAGAAGCTCAATGAGCTGATCTGCAGCCTGGTCACCCATTGGGGACAATCTGCAGTCCCAGGCTGAGTCTGGGAGCGTGGGGAAGGCAGGTGGGTGGCACCCACGGGGACCAGGACCAGAGAGCAGGGGTGACTTTGGGATGTCCCAAGCTCCATAGCCCCAGGGGGACCAGGCAGGGAGAACGTTGTGGCGTGTTGGCGTGTGCAGGAGGCTCCTGGGGTGTGGGCTCAAGTTGGAGTGGGGGGTTCCTGACTGGATGACAGTGTCTGCAGTGGTGCCACAAGCAGCTCAGGAGGCACAGCATGGGTGGGAGAAGCATGGGCCCTTCCTGCGCTCCCCAGGACCATCCCAGAGATCATGGCAGCTGGACCTGGGGGCTTGAGAGCAGGAACTACCCTGCAGTTGGCTTGTGATGCCCAGGAAGAGCCTTAACCTGGCCTGGACTGAGGGAGGGGGCACAGAGCGAGAAAAGTCCTTCTGTCCTTCCTCACCTTGCCACCCCCACCATGGAGCTCGCCCGGGCAAGGGGTGCTGGGGATGAGCCCGGTGGCACCTTGGTGGCCCCTGCCCAGGGTCCCCCCACGTCCTCCTGCTCCAGCTGCCGCAGCACGGTTCGATGTACCCCGCTGGGCAGGATGAGGCCACGTGTGGGTCCTCATGGCCACAGTGGCTCTGGCCT
>NW_010416077.1:2541-2904 GCF_000710305.1 Buceros rhinoceros silvestris | reverse complement strand
GGAGTCACCTGCACCTCCCGTGAGTACCGGGAGCCCACAGGGTACTGCTGGGAGGGGCCACCCCCTTCTCCTGACACAGCAAGGGGGGCGGTGGTTCTACGGTGTGGGGATTGCATGTTCCGTCCCTGCTGATGCCCTCCGTGCCAGACGCCCCGGACCTGGTGATGAACGCCCAGCTGGTGCAGGAGACAGCCTACCTGGAGGACCGGCCACTGGAGCTGCTGTACTGTGCCCACGAGGAACGCTGCCTCTCCGGCTCCGCTGACCACATGGACTGGCCTTACGGCCACCGCCGCCTCCTCCGCTTCTCCTCTCAGATCCACAACCTGGGCAGAGCTGATTTCCGACCCAGGACAGGGCGCC
>NW_010416077.1:1125-2335 GCF_000710305.1 Buceros rhinoceros silvestris | reverse complement strand
TCCGCCCCGGGTAATTAGCAGTGTCCGCACTGGCACTGCCATTACGGCTTTATTTGGCTTCCAGGCTGTAATTTGCTCAGAGGCTCTGCATGCTGCCCACTCCCAGCAGAGCGGCCGAGCTGGCCACGTGCTCCCCAGCTGGGCTCTGACCGGCCTCGTGCTCACCGCTGTCCCCACAGGCACTTCCACAGCATCGAGGTCTTCACCCACTATGACCTGCTGACACTCAACGGCTCCAAGGTGGCCGAAGGACACAAGGCCAGCTTTTGCCTGGAGGACACCAACTGCCCCGAGGGTAAGTGCCAGCCACAGAGCTGCCAGCGACATCCCCATCCTGCTACCTGCTACCTGCTACCTCTGCCCGTGCCCTCCCTCACCTCCCCTCCCTCCTGCAGGGCTGCAGCGACGCTTTGCCTGTGCCAACTTTGGGGAACAAGGGGTGAGCATGGGCTGCTGGGACACCTACCGCCACGACATCGACTGCCAGTGGATAGACATCACCGACGTGCCACCAGGCAGCTACACCTTCCAGGTTTGGGGACAGAGGGGCAGAGGGCTCACCAAGCTGCTGGAGCTCAGGGCTGAGGGCTGCCCTCCATGGGTGTGGTGCCTGCAAATCGGGGTGCTGCTCTGTACCCCACAGAGCATGCCACATCCCTGCCTGGCCAAGGCACGGCAGCGGTGCCCCCAGCCCTGCCCTTTGCCCTCCCCAGGTCGTCGTGAACCCCAAGCACGAGGTGGCCGAGTCGGACTTCTCCAACAATGTGATGCGGTGCCAGTGCAAGTATGATGGGCAGCGCATCTGGATGCACAGCTGCCACACAAGTACGGAGGGACGGGAGCAGAGGGGGCATGGAGGGCAGGATGGGGGCAAGTGGTGGGGCTGGGAGTGCCACAGGTCCTGTGTCCCACTCATCCATGCCATCGCTTTCCTCAGGCGATGCCTACGGCGCTGACGTGGTGAGCGATCTGGAGCGACGGGAGCGCCTGGCCAACAACCTCGTGTGACCCCCCCAGCATCGGCACACTCCTGGCAGTGCTGTGGGGAAGGCCAGCTCCTGCAGCCTGGTCTCTGCACCCTGGCAACGTCAGACTGAGCTCAGGGACCCAAAGACACTTGTATTTATTGATGCTGCTGCAGAGGGTGGAGAAGAGCGCTGGGGCCAGCGAGCACCCGGGGGGCCCAGCCCTGCGTGGCCAGCAGGACCTG
>NW_010416077.1:613-915 GCF_000710305.1 Buceros rhinoceros silvestris | reverse complement strand
ACCCTGCCCCAGCAGGCACAGGACAGATCCCGGCCACCACCACCCGTGCACCAGTTGTGTCCTCAATAAAGGTGCTGAGCAATGGGAGAGGGGTGCTGTGCATGAGAGGGGGTACCCCCTTATCAACCCCACCCTCCCCTGCTCCTTCCCCGAAGCTCTTCCCCACCAGGACCGTGAAGCCAGTCCCTGGCTGGGAACATCCCTGCTCTAGGTGATGCCACCTGGGCTAGGCAGTGTACCCCACCGCCATCCAGGGCCACTGGTCCCCTGCCTGGCTGCCTGTGACTGGAGCCAAGCGGCTC
>NW_010416077.1:0-252 GCF_000710305.1 Buceros rhinoceros silvestris | reverse complement strand
CAAAACCCTTGCTCTTGTGTTTCTTTGCTCCTTGGGTTTCTAGCAAATTTTTTTGAAGGAAATAAATGGGAACATTTGCCACCAACCCACGCTCTGTACTGCCCAGCTTCCGGCAAGCCAGCTACTGCGCGCTGCCCTCGCCTTGCACACCCCACCTTGCCATCAGATGCTGGGGTAGGGAGCTGCCAGCGTACCTCCTCGGCCATGCACAGCCGGGACAGGCTGGGTTGTACCCGCTCATGTGGAGGCACC
>NW_010416076.1:117636-124538 GCF_000710305.1 Buceros rhinoceros silvestris | reverse complement strand
TTTTATTCTATTTATAATAATGTTTATTGTTTCTTTATTATGTATGCTGTGGCTGCACACACTAAAGCTCTAATTTAATACCAGACTTTATGTGCATTGCTGTCCCTCTGGGCTCTGGGTTATATCACTGAGATAAACACTAGCAGAAATACACAACATTTTTGTACAAGTTCTCATTATTCCGTTTTCTTTTTCCTCAGTTTTGGGGTGTTTCACGCCCCGACACTGATCTCCTGGTAGTGATAATTACTGACTGCTTTTCCACAGGCAATGATACACAAAGATACAAACAGGAACAGACACGCAACCAACGAGGGTTCTTAATTCCAAAGTCTTTCCTCAAAACTTTCCACGTTCTCAGTAAGGCAAGTCCTGCTGTTGCACTTTTTAGTGCAACTCAAGTGTTACATCATCTTTTAAAAGAGCTTTGGAACAGCGGAACATCTCTTGATGTACGGGGAAAGGGCGAGTGCTGCGTAAAGCAGAGCCCTGATACTCGCCGAGACGCATCGGGGTGCTACGCCTGTGTTTGAACTACCTGTGCTTTCCAAAACCGGTCCCTATAAAGAGATAAAACCGCTTGGCTACTCACTCTTCCATCTACTAACTCAATACCAAGCCCATCCATCTTCTGGCTGCTGACTCCCAGGAGAACACCGTTCATCCGTGTAGTACGGAACTCAAATTCCACCAGCAGATCTGTACCCACTTTGTATGCACCGACTTGGAGAGAGAAGGGGTAAGAAAACGAAGGAAAGCATGTTAGACATTACTCCTAATAATCACACATAGTGTGTTCCCAGTTACCAGTAAGGCAAATCCCTCAATATTACTAATTACTACTAATTAGAGTGGCTGTGCTTAGTGTGAGGCCTCATCAAAAATCACATTTTCTATTCCTAGGCAAGAAAACTAAAGCTCATCAGCCACAGTTTCACACATTGGTCTCACCTTCTCTCCAGCCAACAGGACTCAGGTACCACTGCAGTTTTTGAAGACAGCATCTCCTCTTTCTCTGCCTTTGCCCTCAGCAGAATTACTGTTAATTACCTGTTTTGGCAAAGCCTGTTCCATCGAAGTACGTGCCTTCCTGCGCGGTGACAAAGCACTTCCCAACCCTGAAGCTGGAAGTTGGATTATCCAGGTCTACAGGTGATTCTGTCATTCTAAAATTTCTGATGCAGCCGCTGATGCTGTAGGTGACCTGCAGCCAGTACATAACATCAAACATAACATCAAACTGAAACGCTCAGAATAAAGTCGTCAAAAAGTACTTTTCCTCTTCTGAATTTACGGAGCTGAATAAAACTTGAATTTTAGGTGGCTAATCCTTAATATCTGATGGTAATTGGAATCTCCTCTCGGTCACGCTGAGGATGAGTTACATTCCTTTTCAGGGACATGATCTGGGTCACATCTATTTGCCTTAATGGAGGGGACATAAAATAATACGCCGCGTAATGAAACATAGCAAATTACATCACTGATGCAGGAATCTAATGGCCTGTACTTTATCTTTGTAATTGACTGGGTTATTGGATTTGCGAGTAGGTGAGGACACAGTTCTCTGGGCTGCTGGTAATTGTCCTAGGGCTTTTTTTTCCCCTCCTTCAATCGCTTTACAGTGGGCCTAATGTTGCGTGGTAAGACAGAGCTAACGCCGGTACACAGCTACTACGCTGAGCAAAGCCCCTAAAGCAGGCAATGGTTATTACTGTACACAGTGCTTTGCAGAATCACCATCTACAGCTCTGGTGACAAGGCCACAGTGACAAGGGCCACGCCGCTGGCCAGAGAGGCAGGTGGAGGCCAAGCTGAATGTACTTGTACAGCTTACTACTGCTGAAAAACCTGTAGGAAATTCTCCTGAGAACTGCAGCAACCCCGGTGAATAATCCAGGTCTGAGCTGAGAGATGTCTTCTGTCAGATTTTTCATATTCTGACCTCCTTCTCCCATGTGACAAGTGACAGGAGAGAGGAAATGGCCTTAAGTTGCGCCAGGGGAGATCTAGGTCAGATATCAGGAAGAACTTCTGTACAGAGAGAGTTGTGCAGGTGTGTCCCAGGCTGCCCAGGGCAGTGGTGGAGTCCCCATCCCTGGAGGAGTTTCCCAGCCGTGTGGAGGTGCTGCTGAGGGACATGCTTTAGGGACCCTGGCAGTGCAGGGGGAACAGTTGGACTCAATGATCTTAAAGGTCTCTTCCAACTAGACGATTCTGTGATTCTTTCTCTAATTTCTAAGTGAAAGTCATCCCCCCATCAACAGGTTTGGTTATCACAAAAGAAAACAAACCTTGCCACCTGCATTGTGAGAATAAATCACTGAAATGCAAGACTTGCAGACAACTCGGCGACATTCCCTTAACTTCAAAATTCCACTTTCCCCATGGGAAAGCAAATCGGGTTATACCTGAGCATGTAACAGGCAATATAAACCAACCCCCTTATGGTTACGTGTCAAGAAGAAAGCCTGAATGAAGGTAACAGACTTCCTTCCACCCTGTGCTCCTTCAGACCCTTCACTCGAAGCCTACAGCAACAAACCCTGCTGATGCACCGTGCGGTGTATTTTACCGAGAGCGACTGAAAGGCACACGCTGTCTTTTACCTTCGGGCAATGACATTTGAAGTCACAGCTTCATCTAAGTCCCAAAGCACGTAGGACTGTCAGGATCTGACCTGACCATTATTGCCAGACCGAGGCATTTATCTGCACGAGTTCCCTCCATTACTTCTGACAAGGAACATTTACTGTTACCTGGCTCCTTAGATCAGTATTTGTAAATCACAGACACGTTTCAAAGACCATCATTTGATACCAAGAGCAATTATATTTTGTGGGTAGTTATTGTTTTAGTTTTTCAGTGCGTCAGATCAGTCCAAACAATCAGTTTGGGCTTTCTGCACAATCCACAATTTGCTGATAAATACCATCTTCGGGGGCTTTGTTGCCTTGCCAGGATTGGCACTTTTGCCTCCTCTTAACCAATTCTGTGTAACCTCCCAGAATGAGCCCAGACACCGCTGCTACTGACATTCCAGGGGGGTTTTCAGGCGCTATGGGCCTAATGTGTTGTCTGCTAGAATTAAATTTACTCAAGTTCTGGCTTCTGCTTTGGAAGACCCCTCTGCAGGGAGAGAAGCAGTGCAGGGAGAGGTTTTTCTCTGGTTCTGATACAGTCTTGGGGGGTGGGAGGGCAGCAGGAAAGTGAGGTGACTGACATGGCATCGTGCAGCCAGATGCAGTAAATGGCCTCGGTGAGGGGATGCCTCTTTGTGGTTAATCCTACAAGACCCTGGTACCAATCAAGACGTACTTAAGGACTGTAAGACAAACTTGCTCACCGGACCAATTCTTCTAGTTGTGTAGTTAACGGGCAACCCTCCAACGTACAGCATTCCGACAACATCCAGTATATCCGCCTTCTTGGGGCTAACAGTCCTGTTTGAAACACCATCTACTATGAGGTTTCCTTCTTGCTTCGTTCGAATTACTTTTATCTACAAAGACACGCAAACGCAACAACACAGTTACAGACAGTTTTCTGACACAAAGTGTTTCCAGATTGTAACCAGCCTTTTAATTACGTCTGGGGCAGGAGGCATCGTGCCTGTTATTTATTAAAATTACTGAAAGGAGCTGAGGTTCCTTCAAAAAGCTTCGTCGTCACTATCATAGACAGGCCACGGCATTGTTTTCCTGGAACCACGCACCTATTTTAACTACTGGGAGTAGTAAATGCTGGATGTTAACGGCAGCGGTTACAAATCTTTACGGCAGCACATGTTCGCAGACAATACGGGGTTTATGATGCCACTAGTTGGATGTGCCTCAGATCACAGTTCATGCTACAGCAAATAAACACCAACTATGATCTGTTGGAATTACGGCTCCTGGGCAGGCACGCGGGCTGTGAATCACATGGCAAAAGCACAATTGCTGGAGAGTTCAGGAAATTCTACCCCGACAACTGTAGGACAATGTCTTATGGAAGGTGTACCCTGAGATCTCTACAACCCAGTATAATAATGGTTCTTGTATTAAAGGGGATAAATGTAAAGAGCAACACGCAGAATAGCAGCTCATCAGGGTAGCAAACACTGTTTTTCTGTGGCTTTTTAAAAGCATTTTAACCTAAACCATTTCAACAGAGAAAAGGTCGTCACTGAAAAGATGATTTTAAGGAGAAGCCCCAGCTTTCTTAAAAACAAAGCCTGAGGTCTTTTCTTACCGAGTTTGTCTTTTTACCCCCCCTCCCAAAATGGATTCTCTTGTGCTTTTTGGGAACTGAGACTTTGGGTTGTGTCACCATCCTCCCCTATAAAAACAGGATCTGTGATGAGGGCCCCCCTCACAGAGCGCCGAGCTGTCTGCCCAAGAGCACTCACTTCGGTTAACAAATACATGCCCCACTTGGTTCTCTTCGGACACAGAGAAACCAGCTGAAAGAGCAAAACACAGCCTGTGCTTGCAGACAGTCTAGCAGAAAGGGGTCCTGCTCCACTGCCCGTGCTCCCGAGTACTGCATAAACCAGATCAACAACTACGGCGGTGTGTTTTCCCCTCATCTAGATAGAACACGTGCTCTCATCAAGAAGTTAATGAGTAAAAACCCAGTGAAAACACAATTCCTGCAGAACAGGGCGGAAATGAAGCGGAGAGGGACTAAGGGTGACTGCGAAGAGGGGTGCGTAAGAGCAACTCCAGTGTAACAAAGAATTCAGTTTGCTTTTTTCTCATTTGGTGACAGAGATGCAGATGGTGGCTTTCCAAATATCTGTCCAAAATTGAACATCTCTTGTACTATGTAACTTGAACAGTTACATGCCTTTGCCTCTTCTATGTCTTTGTTGGTGCCTTCCAGCACGTTACCGAATGAACACACTCTATGTTTGTTCTTTGCCCAGGAAATACTGATTTTCACACTGGGGACGCTATTCCTTCCCTTCCCATCAGATGCCACAGACATCGTACATAAAAAAGCTTCCTCTCTCTCCTCAAGTCACAGGAGGGGCTGCCAAATACATCCATGAGTATCGTATTTATTCCCTAAAGAACTGAATTAATAACGCAGGGAAGACTGACTTGAATGTTCCTGCTTCGTTCTGAGCATTACTGCTGAACAATGGCATTATTACCGCAGAGGCGACAGCCTTTAATGGCGTATTCCATCATCCTGAGCTACTCACCTGAGCCCTATTAGGCAGGAAGGAACATTTTCTGCAGTTCCTTACCACACATGGGACACATTTTAAATATGTCCAGAACCCGGGGTTTCCTGAAGGACAGATTTCCAAGATCGGCGCAGACTCGTTTGTTAGTGGAACACGAACTGTGCGCTTAACAGGGAGTCTGCAGACCACAGAAACTCCGGGGTGTAACGTTTAGCTTGCACAGACGTTTTGCAAATATCTTAAGGTAAAATGAAACTCGCTCGTAGCATCACAAAGAATAACTTGGCATTAGAGACTCTTATTGCAGACCTGGTGCCACTGGCCATCATTTATCTCGCTGGAAATCACCGTGCTGGTATTGCCGCTCCCCAGGTCGTAGCTGAAGTAGGGCAGCCCGTTCTTTATCTGCACCGTGGCGAAGTCGGCGTGGTTGATGCGGGCCATATAAAACAGCAAGCCAGAGTCAGCTGTGGTTCGGACTTCAAATTCAATCGTAAGTCTGGAAATCAAATGAGATATTCCGAGTCAGTCGGTAGACAGGTTTATCTGCTTTACCTTTCTGTGTTCCTCTAAAAAAGCTTCACAGTGTGGCCCATTTTACTCGTCCATCACTTTAAGACAAATAATTTGGTTATATGCAAATTGCATTTCACACATATCCGATCCCTGACACGTGAGTGTACATTAGCCCCTTGGCTGTGGAAACACAGCAGTGCAGCCTTGGCACGGAATTTCAGGATATAACTCCCAGGTACAGCTGGAGTTGTACTACTTGGATACCCAACAGTAGTTGATAAAAAAAATGTGAAAAATCATTGCACGAAAATGATCCTTTGCCAGGATCCTTACCTGAAAAGATGACAGGCAAGGACTGTAGGATTACGTACTTTTAAAAATTATATTCCTAGTTTTCTAAAATCAACATGTGTGAAAATATGCAGTACAGCATCTTTATAGGTAAAAATAAGTGTAAGGCTGATGGACTTGTAAACTATAAGGCAGCAAAAAGGCTCAGTGACAAGGTGTATTTGTTAATGGTCTTGTCCCTTCGGAGCAAAAAAAGAACATTAACAAGTTACAGCTTCACAAGTCCATTGGAAACAGCTGCAATTTTAAAAGTAGCTCCTGGAATTCCTTCGCATATCCACAGGTAAGTATTGTCGTATTGTGGGAGGGTCACGTCGTTTTGACTGTGCGAGTTTGATCTCGACTATCAGAGGAAGAGGCAAAAAGGGGTTGGTTATTCCAAGAAATTATCAAGTTATCAAGAAACTTTCTTCTGAAAAAGCCACATGGACTCAGCTCATGACCTGGTTCTATTCTTCTGCAAACCAGTCTGGGATCTGCGTGTGCACAAACCTTTACCGAGGAGAAAACTGTGTGAGCGCTACTTAGGTGGGCTCTTTGTGGTCTCAATTACACGTTTTAACGCTGTTCATGTTCGCTTGATGAAATGAAATTAGCCGTGGGACGTGATCTTTCCGGATTCCAGCCCATAATTTTGGGAGGTGCTTTTGAGAACATTAGGAAGGGCATTTTCTTTTGACCTCATGCCATCAAAACTCATTGCTGAATAAACAACATACCTGTTCTTCACTTTGGTGTCATCGAATGCAACGGCGATGTGGCTGTTCCTGGAAAGACCGAATTGCTTTCCGCCTTCCAAAACAGCCGGTTCTGTGTCAGCAGCACAGGAATCCTGCAAAACGTACAGCGATGAGACTCA
>NW_010416076.1:114968-117521 GCF_000710305.1 Buceros rhinoceros silvestris | reverse complement strand
GGAAGCTCTCCGTCTGCTCAGGGCTGGAACTCTTCCCCCGGGCTAGACAGTGGCCCTGCAATTTTCCAGTGTGTTGATGTCTCTTCACAGCAGCTGAGGTTATAAACCAGTATGACAGGAACTCGGTGTCAAAGCCGAGCTCATTAAGCCGGCTGTAAAAGCAAATAAAAGTAATGTAGGAACACTGCTGCTCTCGTGCTACCAGCGGCCACCTCCAAGAGTCTTAAGTGATTTCCAGGCAGCTCAGCGTGCTCTCAGCTCACCTAACTGAGCTGTACGTACTAGGGTGCCCTCCTACAGAACTGAAGCAAGACTTAAGTTTCAAAAGGATGTTTTGCTGATGACTTGAAATCTTGTCACCTTAAAAATAATGAGTTAAAAGGAGATTCAGAGCCTGCACCTGCCAGTGACATCTCCATTTCCCTCCTCTATATTGTTTTACAGCCGAATTCTTCAGTTAATGTGCTGCTGTTTCCCCCGGCCCTGCTGAAAGTCCCTCCCAACAATATGGGAAACCGAGTAACTGATGGAGGGAAGTAACAACTGTTAAACTCCCTGAGCTGTCTAACGTAGATACATTACCCGGGGTTAAAGAAAGAAACCCCTCCCTGTCTGTTCCACTTCTATTCATCTTAAAGTGCTGCAACAATGGAAGGTAAAATATCTTCTGCCCAGTATCATTTTCTCCTTTTAATTTCACCAGGTCTTTTAATCTCTGGCCCTAAAGCTCTTGTGTAGGGGTGCCTGGGGCCACGGTAATTACCAGCTCCTACTCATGTCTAGCTTTTGCCTCCCGCTGAGAGTGTTGTGAAGAAACCACTCAAAGGATCTAACACAACACAATATCAGCACAATACCGCTGGGAAAAAAACAAACTTTGATAGCTGCGAGCTCTGGTTTTAGGCACTGTGCCTGATATCATGTTGGATTGGCGACAGTCTCTTATTCAAGCTCCGACTCAGCAGGGACCTGCAAAGCACAAGGTGCAGAGCTTTGCTGACAAAGAGCTCTTTCTGTGGAACTTCCTGAAAAAGCCATGACTGACTCATCAGGCACTGAGACGTCAGACACAAAGCGGAAATTTCTTTCCCCCTCTCACTCAGCTTTTCAGTAGCATTGTTCAGTTACATCGTTTGCTTTTGTATGTCACTAAAATCTTCTCAATGGTATAAAGCACTCCTAAAAAAAATTAGTTTTCCACAACGACTGCTTTGCCTTGAGTATGATAGAGTAAAACTCCATGTGTTACGACAAGCACACGTCAATGCGCAAAGGAGGGGACAAAAAAAGGTGGGGAAATGCAGCAGGACCAAACAGAGTTCACAATGTGTGACAGCAGCCTTCCAGTGACCAACAAATAGAAAAAAAAATCATATTGCCACAACACTGGGTAAAGTTTACACCGGAGTTTTTCTTCAGCCCCACAGCAGGACTGTAAGAAAGGGCAAGGAGTGGGGGAAGAGTGCCAAACATCCCGTGACGGCTGGGATCACTGCGGGTTCAAGGTGTCCTGGGTTTAAACCTGGCTGCTTAACAAGCCCTGGTGTCACCCAAGAGCCTCAAGACTGAACTTTTCAGCTGGATTTTACATCAGGCTTGTCTGATGCCCGGGACTCGACTGGTCGAGAAGCTGGCTGTGGGTACATACAGCCCGCTGGCGGATGTCACACATCTGCTACAGACAACGCCGTATTAGCAAGGACGAAGAAAGCAGCGAGGGGGGAAAGGAAGCACCACCAAAACAGTCCGCGCAGCTCACTGAACAGCGTTAGTAAAGCGTCGAAGGGATGCACAGAGAAATCGTGGAAGGTACCGTCAGGGGGCCAAAGGCAGCGGCAATGCTGGCGCTCTTCGTTTCGGTGGCGAGTGAACCCTGAGAAGCAGTGAATACCGTGAGGCAGAAGCAGAGTTACCAGCGCTGAGAACCGTCCTGGCACCCGTAGCAAGCAGCAGCAGCAGACTGGTGCCCTGGTGCCTCCCAACAGTCCTGCTTCTAGACCTTGTCTGGCCTTTAGTAGAAGGGTAGGTTTCTTCATTTGGGATTAAACTCGTCTCCCCTTTTACTCGCAGGTGGATAATAGAGATAAAAAAGCGCTTAAGCAGAACTTAGTAGACTTATTTCCTACTATGTGGAAATAATTTTTTTCTGCAGTGTGTTTTCCATAGGCAGCCCTCTGTGTAACTCACTGTCGCATGAGCACTATGTCATTATTAGGCTTGTAGTTACTTTTTTGTTGCAACACACCCCAGAAAAGCACTTTGGAGAATGAACTTAGATGAACATAAAAACTATCCCAAAACTTGCCTTATTTAAAATACTTTCAAATGTTCAGATACTAAAACGGTTTCATTTTTTTCCAAGAGAGAAAGTGGAATAACGATGTTTTATTTACATTTTTATTCTGAGCTCCTGTTTCAAGTTATCACAGCTCAAGATATGGGATGTACAGAACTCACCTAGCTAGGATGGGACTAGTTAGATCTATTCCTCTCTATTTTGCTGTTTAAAAGTTAGTACTTAAGAGTCTTTCTTGAGCACTTCTGTGGTTTTTA
>NW_010416076.1:98880-114790 GCF_000710305.1 Buceros rhinoceros silvestris | reverse complement strand
CACCACAGTGAGCATTAATCTGTTCAAGCCTTTTCACCCTGCTGCTGCCTGTTCCTTACCTTTCTATAGTTGCTTCACTATATACCGCAGCTTTGCTTACTTTCAACTCCCATCAGACAGACACGTTGGAGCCCTCGTGTTACAACTACTCCATCTTGTGGGAGCGAGTCAAAAATGCTCCCTAGAGCATTAAACCGCTGACATAAGTAACTCCGGGGGCTTGGGGAATGCCCATCTCAAAGCCCCGGCTCCCGTTTCCAGGTACACAACTGGCTGCACGTGCTGCAGAGCCTTCGGTCCTTCCAGACAGAGCCGTGCCATACCTACCTGGCCAAGGAAGGTGGCCCTGAATCTCAGACACAAGATCAACCGTAAGGAGTTAGGGGTCTGAGCCTCATTCTTGTACCCTTTTTTTCCTAGGAAAACATTGTTAGAAATCCTACTGATGTCCAAGGAAAACCAGATGTGAATTCTGGAAACAAGCCAGGTGATGGAGTGACTGTGGCCATGAATTCAGGTTCCCCTGTCTCTGGCTGAAAATTTCTTGGTCTTCAAGCAATTAATCAATAATCTTAATTTCTAGGGCAATTAATTGATAATCTTAATCCCTGAGTGACACAGAAAACTCCAACAGAAACAAGTTCAGTGTTCTGTAATGTGCCAGTGCGAAGGTGTGAAATGGGGTGAAGATTAAACCCGACCCAGCATGGGAGTGCATCCCAAAACGGTTATAAGATCTTCTGAAGCCAGTCGGGGAGAAACTGTTAAAATAACTGGTTCGTTTGTACTTGATGCATATGTACAAAGAGAATTTAAACGGTCCTGTTGTTAACTTCTCAAACCTGTTCTGTTATGGTTCTGTAAAACACGTAAGCAGGCTCCTCACTGGGAAACACGCAGCTTCTCACACTGTGTGGAAGCCTCACCCGTGCTGAACAACATCCTGCTAAACCCCCGGGTTGTACGCAGATGTAACGAGATGCAGCCAAGGATTTTCCCCTCAAAAATACCTTCCAGTGACTATATTATTCAGTTTAATATGCAGATATCTAAACATATCTTTTCTGGGCAGTAAAATACCACATCAACTTGTAAAACTGTCCCAGAAGAGGTTTCTTCTTAAATTTCATTATATTAAGATTTCTGGCAGCAACAGCTGAGCTCAGCTGAGCGGTGCCTGGGGTTCCAGTTCCTAAGTCCCCAAGTCTCCTGACTCAAGTTATAAAATCGCAGTGGAGGAACTGGGGCATCAAACAGACCTCCCCGGTTTACCTCTTTCTTCATCCTGTCACTGCACACGGCTGTTAGGTGCTTTGGAGAACAGCACAAGAAATCTCATAGTGCCGTGGATTGCCCACAGGGAGATTTCCCTTCTGGCCACGATCAGGTATCGCCTGTCTCACATCCTGAAGCGCAAGGGTTTAAGGCTAAGCATGCAAGCCGAAGACAATTCTGCCGCTATAGCATTCTTTAAATGACTGCTGTGATAACCCACGCAAATGACTTCAACCCGTTTTCCATTATCCACAAGTTTTACTGACCTGCAATGAGGTGTTTGTTCCCTTTACAAAATCATGCTGAACTGTTACTACTTTTCTGTCAGATTCCTTCATTATCCTTGGTGGCTCATTTTTCAGTTCAGCCTGGAAAAAGAAACTTTTCAAACTTGACCTGAGTGAAGTGATCTACACATACCAATGCTGAAGGCAGAGATGGTTCTGGAGGAGGAGGGGACGCCGGAGTCGTCCTCAGTCTTTCTTTTTCCCCGTTAGCGTCTGGTTCAGGTTGGATCAGGACTGTCGTATGGATTGGCTTATCGTCATCCTCAGGTGGCCTCACCTCTGGTTCTAAAGAGGGACATTGGCCAATATCTGCATTTTCAAAGGACACGGGTTGGGCAAAGTCCATGGGGCTGAGAACACACAAAGAATTGATGTCTGTTGTTAGTTTTTCTTCCTTTTTACCACCCATTTACAACAAATAGTTCTACGCTGCAGTGTAATTCCGCTTGACAGGACACAAGAGTCAGGATTCATCCCTTTCCACAAAGCAAATAAATTCCCATGGGGGTTCTCAGAATTTGTATGCTCTTGGGAGATCAACCTTACTCAGAATAAAGCGTTACAGTACACTATAAATACTTCTCACTGAGGGAAGGCTTACTGCAGTGTTCCTGTTGAATTCCTCTGATTTTATGGATAAACAGGCACTGGCCTGTCTGTAAAACAGCTCATTAATTGCACAGCCTGTGGAGCATATATTGTAGACAGAAACCCCGAAGGGCGTATGAAGAAAACAGATCATATTCTAGGATTTGCTGTTAGCGTGATTCCTTGCAACAAAGAGGTTTCTTTTGGCAGCCAAGGTAGTTAACCAGACCTCATTAACTGGACATTTACTGGCATCGGCGAGACTTACGTGGCATTGATGACAAGATTCCATATACAGCCCTCAAACGGTGGTATGTTCCGGAGAGGTGCAGTCTGAAACGGGGAAGAAGCACCCCCCACAAAGAGTTTCTTAACAGGAACGGGCTGGTCTGTTGGCAGTCGCTGAGTCTGGACTTGGTCTTCATCTACTTGAACACTGAACATCCTGTGAGAAAGATTTGAAAGCGAAGAACTTCAGTGTTTTTGAAGGTGAATGTGGAATGCTAGTTGGAGTAATTTCTCCAGGTTGTTAGACTGTATTTAATAGAATTCAGTCAGGAGAGAACCAGGACCTCGAAAGCAGCTCTGTGTGTCTCTGGTGAACTCTGATATGATTTATGAAGTGCAGTTTTTATTTCAAATATCTTACAGTCATGGACAACATCAGGAGCTAACTATTCAAGTGTCTTTAGTTATTTAAATCCAGCCGGGTATCTGTAAGCAAGCAGCTTGATTTTTCAGAGTTACTGAACATCCTTACGATTTATCCACAAATAATCAGTTTCTGACACATAACCTCTACTTTTTGCAGCTGCAAAATTACACTGAAATCCCAAATTCTTCCTTAACCAAAGCAAGCAATCGAAAATGGTTATTGAAAAGAGGTTGGAGGAAGGGCAGGGAAATCAGTGTCAGGACTTGAGTTGTCCTCCTTTGTGCTGCTGCAAGTTAGCCATGGCTACTGGTGTCAGTATTTTCATCAGCAGGCAGTATTTCATCTGCTCTTCAGCTGTTACCATAGTAAACATTGTGGCTTCAAGCAGAACCATACGATGATGTGCGTTCATCTCCCACAGCATCCTATCATTTCCTTGGAAGAGAAAGCAACTTCTTTGTAACTACACGGACAATTACACCTCTGGAGAGTTTTCAAAGGGTGTTCCTCATCTCTAATCAAATAAAGCTCGAGTTCACGATGAACAGGGGAGGGGTTAATCTGAATTTATGTCCTATCACATCCATTGCAGGTTACAGAAACTGAAGACTTCAGACCATCTGTTTTGTAACAGAGCTACTTGGAAGACACAGAGCTTTCATCTGAACAAGCATCATCATCACTGTACAGCAACTGTGTCTTGATGTACTCTCACAGGTCAAGCTACGGTACTTGCTTTAGCGCTGCAGGAAAAAACCTCCTTTGTTGTTCAGAACTTCTTATTATCATCCGCCCATTTGTGTTCTGGCACAGTGACACAAAACGCAGTCACCCATTGCCAAAATAACCTTTTCCCTCAAAGAATTTACAGTTTTGCCTCACTCCCACGGTCACTGAAGCTGGGGAGAGGTACTGTCTGAAGGCATTATCTACAAGATTCTTTTTTAATTACACACTACAGAAAATTATACTGACAAAGGTCAAAGGAGAGCAAATTCTAGAGAGGACAGCAGGGCACCTGGGGACTAGACAGGAATTGCTGCTCCAGAAGGCTGCAGTGCTGTGGGGGTCAGGGCATTTTGCAATGTGCTGGACGTCGCATCTTCTTTCTGACTTTTTTTTTTAAACAAAACCGAACAACATTGTGCACAGTGCACTGAAATCCACGGAATGGCTGTACAGTATGTCCAAATGTCCCCAGTAAACCCCACTTGGAACTAGGGCTATGCCAGGCTCTGCCCCAGGAAGAGCTGTGTCTAACTGCTTTTTACAACGTCTGAGAAGGGGCAAAGGAGTTTCAGCGAAGCTGTTTTAAAACAATATGGTCTGAGAAGGTCTGCAGTGGCTTTCCAGCAAAACCCGTGACTGCTGTTTATCTGGGACTGGGTGTCTTTGCTGTTTTACTGGGCACCACCGTAACCCCACATATGAGCACCAGCACATGGCATCTCAAAAAGGCTGCCGGCTGCTGAGCTGTTGCTGTTCATACACCTGGAGAACAGTCCTCTTCCACACATCTCAAAAAGGGGTTTTACTGCACCACAGCAGCATTTCTCATCCACAGGTTTGATTAATAAAACAGATTTTCCAAGAACTGGATGGTTGAAGAAGGCAATTAAGACAAACGCATTTCTCTGGAGAAACAGTCTGGGAGAGCTCTGCAAAGTAACGAGCACATCAGAAACGAACATCTCACCACTCCCGCCTAAGGATGGGATTCCTCTAAATCCTTTGCCTCAGAGAAGCATTTACATGGATTGCTAAAGACATCGGTACCCGGCCCCCGCCGAGTGAGCCACGCGGGGTGGTCCACAGCCCGCCCCGGTGCTTGTTACCCTTTGGCGCGTTCTAGCCGGACGGAGTGCGCTCTGCCATCGTGGAACTCGCCAGCTCCGGGTCTGACGGTGATTCTGTGGGGATCCCGCACGCCGGTGGAGACGAGCGCTTCCAGCCGCCCCCTGTTCAGGAACACTGCATAGTAGGCCTGCGGGTGCAGAAGGAAAGTTGCATTTGGAACGCAATGATTTCTCTTTGTTTTACATCAGTGTGTATGATTTATTTTCTTACACTGGTTTTTAAGTTGCTCATTGTAGATAAGATACTGCAGTTTCAGTTGTGCTGCTGCTACATTCAGACTCTCCTGTGTGTTTGTAATGAGGAACACATAAAACATCATCATGCTGGAAAGCCTCATCAAGAGATTTAACTCTTTGCACTCCTATTTGCCCAGAAGGATGGAGACTCCTAACTTACAGCTCCCCTGCTTTTTGCTGTTATGAGAAGCCTCATCTTAAACCCACGGTGCCCTGAACAGCATCGATGCCAGCGTGAGCTCTGTGTTCGGTGGGCTGGCAAACCAGGCTAGTAGTTTCTCTAGCAACCACAATGATGATGTGGTGGATTTCAGGATCTAACCTCCAGTTACTATAGCAATGAGTGTCATGCTCACTTCTGCGACCTGAGGAGCTGGGAAACAATAAAGGCATCCCCACCCTGGAGTGGATGTCACGCGGGCGACCACCAAAAGGCGTGTGCTCCTTCAGGGCACTGAGAGCTCTCTTCCAAAACAGACAGGAAGGAGAATGGTGAGATATCATTTCCCAGAAGTCCTGAACAATGAAAGCACCAACATGCTCTGTCTGTCTGTGAGGTTCTGAATTATATCAAGATTTGAATAGTTTCTAACAGCAATCGCGCTTTCACCAGTTAGTCACTCGGTCTCTGTGGGTACTCCCTCTGAACAGACTGACTCTGCTTCAGAAAGGATTTCTGTGAAGATTCGTGTTTTGTGGGAGAGGAGGAGAGGCTGGAGCGCTCTGATATACCACAGCAGATCCCCAACAAAGGGCTTATCTTTTCATCCTCATTTATGTCTGCATGAACAGAAATGAGAGATGTTTCCAGGCATTAACAGTCCTCACCCAGAATGAGTGCAGAACAGTATTCTCTAATATTTAGCTTTGACTAAAAAAACCCCTGAAACATGGAAGCATCTATACGATAGAAAAAAGCCCTGTTAGTTGTTATTTAGCAACAAGCAATGGGGCTTTATTCTAAATTTTCAAGAGAAACTGTAACTCCAATGCAAAAAAACCCCCAATTCTGAGCCTCGATCAGATTGCCCATCAGATACCGGCTAACGCTAGAAATAATTTATTCCAAATTTTAACTCTAAACCTCTGACAGTATCTTGAAACAAACCTAGTGGAAGAAGTTTACTGAAATTGTGGGGTTTCTTTATCTTTTGCTGGGTTCCTCGTACCTGTCCTGTCTGTCTGCGCTTCCGGAGAGGGGCAGCTTTCCTTCCGGAGTACCCACGCTTTCTCCTGGGGGGCACCACTGTGCCGCTGGTGCCAAACAAGATGATCCCGGACTCGTTCTTGGTGCTGAAGGAGAGGTTGATTTCTGTGCCCATGTCAAAGGAGACAGGCTGCAGTTCCACAAAACCTGGCTTGAGGAAGCTGACGGTGTAAATGTTCTGTAGGAAGAGAAGGACAGGAAAGAGCATTATCAGGATTAAAAGCAAGAACACGAACATGCAGAAAGGTTTCTTAACTAAAATAATAAACTATGTGTGAAGAGATGGAAAGCAGTAATAAACATTCAGCAATTTACTTCTCAAAGTGTTGTGCAAACATTAATTTACCTGTTTACATCTGGCATCATTAGAGGCTTTCTGGAACCCTGGCTTACAGGAAGGCAAAGCTCCAGTCTTATTTCGGTATGTCCTCTTGGGTTAAAAACAACTGCACGCGGGTGGGCTTTCCTCGAGTTAGTGCAGTGGGGTTTTGCTTTTAAATCAATACAGCAGAGGACAACAGCCAATATGAACCTCAATTAGGTTCTGTTATTGGCCGAGCGTGCCCAGAAACCACTTTTCATTAGTCGGTGCTGCTTCATCACGACTGCTTCACTAAGCACCACTTACGACTGGACTCGTAAACAAAGCACTCACAGCACACGACCCAAATCTTTGGACGCTGGCAGCCGTCAGCACAATTTAAAGAGTAGAGTATGTCATCAAATCATAGCCCAGGGCACAGTCCTGAACATTTTCTGTGGCTGCTGCCAATTCACGGATTCTTCCAGCTGTGAAAGACTAGTCTATAGAAACGGTGACTTCTTCTAAAGTAACTGTTTCCAGGTCTAGAGGTAATACATTTTGCAAGATAAAACTGTTGCTGATGATGTTCACCTTTCTCCGAAATCCAAAGGCATTTAAGTAATTGGGCACATATCCAGTCTCTACCTTTTGCTTTTACTTCTTTTCTTTTTCATTACCCTACATATCCCCTTGTGGGCAATTACAGTATTTTATTTAACTCCCCAACAAAACAGTGAATCCAATTGCATTCCAACCTCTGAAACCGTAAGTGTTAAAAAATAATGCGCAAAACAAAGTAACTCCTAAGATTCACAGCAACGGAAGAAAATGAACACAACTATCCTTCTTTCCTATTCAGGAAAGACTCTACAATAAATGAAAACAAGTATGAAACTCTGTAGGAAATTTTTGCTAAGTGATGTTTGTAAGATTGAAAAGCATTTGAGCAATCTGGTTATTTCCAGTTTCGCTTTATCGCAAACCGGCCATCTCGTGAGAGGTCCATCTAGCCTAATATCCTGCCCAAGAGTCCTTTTGTGGGATGCTTTTTGTTCTCATACACCAGAAAGAAATATTTATTGGGAGGCAAATGTCACTGGAAATATTTTATGTATGAAGACTCTTCTTTTCCAAGGAAAATTACTATATTCTCTTCCAAGCTTAGGATCAGGTTCATCAAATGTTATAAACATTGAAAGCCTGTTAATGAGAAGCAGCAACACTTGAAACTAAATAGACTTGAGTTGTATTTAAAGTTAAAATAACGACACCAATTTTGCACATTCTTAAGTGATCAGCAAGAACTGTGCCTTTCAGCTCAGTAAGTGCTCTACAGTTCCGATCCTGAAGGTGAATTTGTTTCAATTATCCTCAAATACAGCATGATTTTCGAAGTACATCATGTTTCCTGTAATGAATGATTTTATAACAACATGTAAAAACATTTAAATCCTTGGATTTTCATGTGTGTGAAGTTTTTGCAAGGCTTTTGCGGTATTGTCAGTGCCTAATTCTATCCTCCTTGATGTCAATAATTCCCATTTTAGCCAGCTGAAACAAAGCTAAACCATTGCTAAGCATTTCAGAAAATCCTGCCCTTGGGACAGGGATATCACGACTGGCCAGGGCTACTTTCCAAGAAGCTGGGATGTGGAAAACTACTTGCTGATCGGACTCATGCACCTTTCTTTTCCTCAAATACGACCCCTCTGATTTCAGGTTAGATCCCAGCGTGAGTCTGAATACACCTTACGCAATGGGTTATGCCATCAAATCAGACACCAGAAAACATTTACACCCATCAGAGCAAACCACGTGGAAGTCAGACAAACCTCTAGTGTGCATCCTTTGGTGAGACCAACAAAATCAGGACTGCTCAAGATGTTGTATGGTGTTCTTGAAATTTCTATCTCTTTGAGACAACCTGCGTATTTCTTTAAGTTCACTTCAGGCCTAAAAAAAGGTAGAACAACGGTTTTTCAAAAACAGAGTTCAAGGAGAACACAGCCAGCCAGCCACACACCCACGCTTTCAGATGCTTGGTTTTGATTTTTTTTTAAACGCACACACGACACTCAGATGGATTCCTCTTGCCTCCTACCACCTCCAAGCACATATTGCACTCTGCCCTGCATCACGCAAAGGTGTAGCAGGGGGTTGATCTCAGCCCCAGCTGGCAACAGTCCTCTTTTCCATTTTGACTTTTTTTTTTAGTGTTGGGTTTTGGTTGGGTTTTTGGTTTTGTTTCAGGTTGTTGGTTGTTCTTTGTTTTTTGTTTTTTTGTAAAGGAGAGCTGCCACCTCTGGTGTTTCAATGCAGTGAGCTAAGAAATGAGTAAGTAGCTGTTCCTTAGGCAAAGCAGAAAGATGCAAGCCAGCAAACCATACCAAGGACAGATCTTGACTGGAAGACAGATGTTTCATTCATCTTTCTGCATGCTGGATCCTAGTGAAAGAGGAACTTCAGCAGCATACAAACATTTTGTGTAAAGTCTTTGGCAAAGACTGAAAAGAAATTTCATTTGCTTTTTTTTTTATGCTTTAGGAATTCTTTTTGTTCAGGTGGACTGACACTTGTTTTCTAGGTATTTTATATTCCCAGGCTTTTTCCTATGAAAACCACTGCCTATTTTCTGACAGCACAGCAATACATTTGACTTTACAGGCAGCTAAAGAAAACAAAACACTTGTGTTTGTACAGAACCTAACGATCCATCCAAGACAGGAAAATATCCTGATACAATTGCAAAGTTCCATGATTTGGCTCATCAGCTGGTTGACAGAAAAAAAATGAGAAACCCTTTGAAAGTAACAGCAAAGCCAGCAGACTTGCATACAAAATGATCATTGCCCAGGCCTGGGGACACCAGAGCGACACCGTTAACTGCCGGCAACATCTGAACCAGGCTTGAGAAAAGAAGCCTTGTAAAGTCACTTACGGAAAAAAGCTGCCATTCATACCGTGGAGAGTAAACTCAGAAAGAAAAACACACGCTAGTTAATTCGCTCACAATATTACCCGAGTGTTTACTAGAGTATCTGAATCATATGAACAGCTCAAAGAAAGAAAAATGAACTTGGAAAATAAATAAGTAGCTACAACTGTGGGGAGAAAAAACAAACAAACAAACATTTCAGCTCCCTGGAAGGAAAGAAAAGTTTTTAAAGAACATTAATTACAAAATAACACCATTTTGCACAGGTACTGTTCAGCTGCGTGTTTTGGCACCGAAAGCCATTCTTTGCAGTACAGCCGTCCTAGCAAGCGTGGCACACCAGCATCCGCTAGGCAAGTTCAAGCAGGCACCTGGTTTACAAACCAATCCACACTCTGCTTTAGTTACAGTCACAGAGTTACGGTCACCTTTCATTTCTGATTTTATTTCCTTGCTCTTCCCCTGTTCCTTTACAGGCTCGTCTTCCCAGCAGCAGAACGGTTTTGCCCCATCACTGCCAGCAGTTCCCAGTCTCCCATCTTTGTCATCCAGAACCCGCTCACGTTCCTGCCCTGTCCAGTCATGGACTGCCCTCACGCTGTCCTGCTACAAGCAGTTGCTGTCACTGTGTAATTCCCAACCTGTATGAACTCTACACCCTTGCAAACATTGATGCTTTTTCTTAAGACTTTCTTTTCCCCTTGTTCCCATCCAGAACCCACAGGACAAGGTCCAAGTTCATCCAGATCTTGCATAAATTCTTGGCCTTGGGGGGAGTGAAGTTACACTTTTCTAATTCAAGCCAGGAATTAAGCTGCAAAACACAGTGAAGTTTAGTTCACATCGCAGCAAAAGTATCGGACGCTGAACTGCAAACTGAAAACGCAGTCAGAAAGAGGTGACCTCCCTTCTCTGCCCCCATCCTCCCGTTCTTCACCAGTGCCAAATTTGAGAAAAACCTGCTGCTCGCCTTCGTACCCTCCTCAGTACCCATTTCCCTGCCGCGGAGCGAGGTGCTGCCTGCATTGCTCCGAGGAAGCAGCTGCGTGCGCAAAACACGAGCTGTTCCTGTGGGGGTGTGCACAGCGTGTAAGGTGACGGTGTTAAGCACGTGGAGCAGCTGCGCTTGTTGCAGCGGGAGCAACTTGCTGACTGAACAGCCCCAGCGTAACAGCTAGTACAGACACTGCCGCTTCAAGCTGTGCTTACGGGACACAAGCGAGTCATGCAAGTAATCTGATTATTTTTACCTTGTTTTCATACTACAATGAGAAAGAAAAAGAAATTACGTTAATTGTCGCAAATGACACTTCTTTGCAAGGTTCAAATATTTCACAGTGAAGCAGACACACACCATTTACAAACAGCACGTATAGACGGTGAGATTCAATACACGCTATAGTAACTCACTGGGTTGCTCTGCAAACAGCTCCCGTAAAATGTAATAACATACCAGACAGCTTTTACAACTTGGTGCTATACTTGCTCCCGAGTAAAAGTGTAACAGAACCTGGCAGAATGGACACGACCTGAGAATGACAACGTCACGGGTACCTCCGTGTCCGTGGTTTGCAGCAGCTCGGCTCTGCCCTCATCCCCCTTGCGCTATTTTCCATTCTAATTTACTGTAACGCTCATCTTGCCCCAGTGACTGATGAATCGGAGCTGTAGGCAAAACGCTCACCACAGGCCCAAGTAGCTGATTTTCTAAGCAACCGCAAAGGATGTTCTGGAAGATAACTGCTCTAGGCACTTCGCTATACACTGGTGTGATTTCACAACTAGATGATATAGTGGTATATTCTGTGAGTAAAATAGATTGTAAATCTTTTTGTTGCTGGGTGGTTTGACATCAGAGGTCAGTCATCAGCCCAATGAATGAACAAATACATCCATTCTTTTAGTAATGGAACAGCCTGCGGACTAATCACAACAGTTCCCTGTACCTGTTAGCCCATTTCTGTAGTTTATTAAAGCTTAAGTAAAAATTTATTAACATTTTTAAAATAAGTACTGAGAATTTTATTAGCATAAGAAATTTGGGATCAGGCTTCTGAACGGAAAAGGTTGCCATATTTCATTCACCTTAAATAAAATATATTGAAAGTATTGTATATAATTACTTTAAATTCTGAATACAGGAGGAATTTAGTTTAAGGAGTCCAGGACCTTCTGACTATAAGTAATTTTAAATGGTACCTAACCCCAATATTTTTATACGTATTGAAAGCATCCAGACCCTGGTAATACAAAAACACACGTACCCATCTCACAGTAATGTCATGAGAAATAGTTTCTACTTCAGTTTTTCTAGTCTTGCACAAGGTAAACACTTGCACTTAATCGTGTGGAGGTACAGAACCATTTCTGTCAGTTTAATCAGATTAAATCAAATTTAAAAACTACTTTAAAAGTCAGCTACATCATGGTTTGTGCACAGCATAGAGCTGTACTGCAGCGTGGCCACTATTTCTGTGGTATTTATGTCACGTGAGCTGCATGACACTGAAATACACGCCGTATGCAAAGGAAGCATCGGGCTGCTGCAGCAGGTACCGGCTACGCTGGGAACTCCCCATTCACCTACTGCAAGTGACCTTGAGAAACAAGTACAGAGAATAAGAGCACAGAGCATTTGCAACCCTTACCAAAAGCAAAGAAATGGGTTTGAGCCACGTTACCTTAGATTTCTCAGGGTGGGCAATCCCCCAAAATAGATTTTCTCGTGTCCTTTTAAGTTAAGCCCAAAGTGGCTGCCTGCGGAAGCTGTTGCTACGGTCTCTTCTTCGTTGGTGTCTATGTCTACAATTGATATGTTGGCTGGAAGACATCGAGACATTGGAGATTAGTTTCAAATATCAGACACGAACAACGATGTCTTAATGTAAGAAAACAACAGAGAAATATTTGGAGGGTTTGCAGGGGAAGGGCGAGGCCAGGAAGGCTGTATTTTGCGGTTCAGACTCTGGATTTCCAAATTGTCAGTTATGGGCAGGGGAAGAGACCTGCACTTTCCTCTGTTTCCATAACAACCAGAAAAGCTATAGCAATTCCGGACTGGCTTTACTGTTACGTATTTTCTAAACCCTTTTCCATTCGGTATCTTCTTTGTGTCAGTGTAATTTGGAGCTAACGCTTCAGCACAAAGTCAAGACAAAGAGATCATTTTACGTGCAATTTGTGATTTCAGTCCAAAGGTTGTCACTCGAGCAGGACTTTTTAGCGTAACAGTTTGTTAAGCATTGTCACTGTGTGCCTTGGAGATCGCTGCTCAGTCACTCTGAGCCCTTTTCAAATCCAAAGCACTCAGTTGCTGTCATCTACACCTGGAGTCAGTGATGTGCTACATACAACCACCCTCTTTAAACGCTTGTTCCATGTGTGTTTTAAATGTATGGATTAATACACAATATAAAGTTCAATGAGAAGGACGAGACCCAGTGAAAAATGCTAAGCAGTCCCCAAGGAAGAAAGGGATATTCTGCCGTAGGGATGGGAAGAAAGGATTCCTTCCTCCTCCTTTCCTGCCTTCTTTTTTTTCCTCCTTCAAGATAAATGCAAGACACTGCTTATGATCTACGCTACCCCCACATTTACATACCTAAGGAATGAAAGGAACCTTTATTTTAACTATAGAAGTGACCAGCCTGATTTCTGCTTAAAGATGGAATACAGCAAGTCTGGAAATGAGAGACCTGTCAGCCTCTTCAGAGGTTTCCAAGGGAGGACTGCCTAGGAGAGGTAATGTGTAATTCCCCACTGACCGTAGACAAACTACCAGTACGGAAGTCATTGCTTTTTTAAAATGCTTTGGGATACTCTGCCCTAACAAAAATCACACAGATTTGTTTTATGATTTTGAACATCATCAGGAAACTGACAAAAAGCTTTTTTTTCCCACTCAGAAGCATTTTAGAATGTGATTTACTCAACTGTAAAGAAAAATTACGCCTAAAAATTAAGTGACCTGTTCTTTGAAGGCCTGTTTGACAGCACAACCACTGCCGTGCAACTCAACACCCCTGTAATCTAAGAGAAAGAAGTTGCTAAATCACTAGAACTTCCTAATTCTGGCCAGTCTGCACGGCCCCTGCCCCACGAGTAGCCAGCCAGCGGTGCTGCACAGCTGACTGGGGAAGTCACGGCGCCAACCCGCAGGAACTCACCTTGCTTTTGAATTCTTGACAGGGTGAAAGATTTCCATTTGCCATCGTTATGATTTTGGTTGCTGATTACAGAAGCCGTACCCGAACCCAGATCGTAGCTGACTTTTATACGCCCACCACTGAGTTCTACGCTCATGAAATCCTTCTGTTGACGAAAAGGATTAGATACACAAATCATGCTTCTTGCTCATTTTGGTAAGAGGCGTATAACATTAAATAAACGCTTCCTTTTCCTGCGTGACAACAGACAACTTTTTTCAAGCTTTTGAAAAAAGAAAAAAACCAACAACCACCCTACTTAGGCATTTACTGCCCAGGAATGTAACGTACAAGTCTGGTGCCAACAAGATCATTTTCCCCCTTTTCTTCTCCTTTGGATTCTGAACTTAGTTGCAATTTCACTAACAGCTTTGCTGGAGTTTTGATGGGATGTTTGTACTTATATTTTCTTAGATTGAAGACAAATACACGTTATAAATGTCCTGAAACTAATACTCAGCTTTGAGTACACGTCTGTACTACAGTTAGTACATTTACTACACACCTCAGCTAGATTTAAACTTGTAAGGCAGGAAACAAGAATAGTGAAGGCAGTAAAAAGGGCTTGTTTGACCGGGGTTTACAGAGACTAGTCTGTTCTGTTGGAGCAACAGAGAGCTATGAACTATTATTGCCATCAGCTGCTGACACCAGGAAGAGCATCCTCAAAGTTTTTATACAGTGGGTCAATATGTGAAGATATTAATATGTTGTATCGGGGGTCAGTTGCCTGCCTTCCAGCTCTCAGCGATTTTCAGACTTTTTTTTCTAAAAAAGTACGTAATTATACAAAATAATTATACACAGTCATCTAAAATAATTGCATTAATTATACTTTCAACATTCAATTATATAAAAGTTAATTAGAAAAGCTACGTAAGTACTTCATTATCATACTAAAATGTTATCTTTTACTACAGTCAGTCAGGAGGAGTACCCTCAGTCTTGATAATTCCAGCAATTCTGATGTATTTTCCCAAAGTACAGGAATCTGAAATAAGACTGATTTGCACAAAGAGAGTTTTTGTAAAACAGTGAGAGCTCAGCAATTCTTCAAGTCATCAGGGAGAACTGCTGTACGGAATTTCTGGCCCGTATGAAGAAGCCAAGGAAAGGACTCTGTTTCCAGTCAGGCATGCAAATCGATCTGGATGGGAGATGCTGAAGCTGAGTTATTCCTGATTCACGTGAGGAACTGGCCAGGGGTCTTTATAAATTTCATAATGTGTATGAGCAAAGAACCTGAACGGCTTTGTAACTAACGTTTCTACTCTGTGTTTTAGCTGTAAAAGGCACCATCTGTAGACCTGGTAAAAATATCATCACCTGTGCGTGCCCCTCACATTAAACACAACCTTTTTCTGTCAGTAGAACTTCCATCCAAGACTTGTCTCTTCCCACACTCTCCCTGCCCTCGTGCTATGGCATTTTAAAGTGTGAATGTACAACCACAACTGAAAATGTTTGCACAGGTGAACTTCTGGGAAAAATGAAAATTAATAATAAATTTCAGCTTTTCAGAAAAGCTGAAATTCCCCTTGGTCTGACGTAATGCTCCCCAGTCGCTAAACAATACGTAGTCAACTTTCACGCTATAATGTTGTCTTCACTCGGACACCAGTGAAGCATCACAGCAGGCGACATCACACCAGGACAGTGATACATTAAATTACTAGTTTTTTCATAGCAGGATGAATTCAGCCACTGCAAAGGTGGTGTGAAACTTGTAAGGAGGTGGTAAAACCTGCGGAGGTTAGCTGGTAGTTCTTACCAAGTCATCGGTAGCAAGATACATCAGCAGGGCGTTTGACGCAAAGGTCCTGAATTTGAACATGACTGTGGAAATATTGGGGTTCCAGCGGATCGGGCGGCTCACCATGGCATAGCCGTCGCCGTCGAACTGGACCGTCCCTTCACTGTCGGCCACCTGCGGGCTGAAAAGGGCCAATTCCATCAACTTCCTTTCGCCGCATGAGGTTAAAAGAAAAAAGTGGGGGGCCACTGAAGGTGGGGAACACCTACTGGGAGTCTTCCTGAACTTGGTTTGTTTTCCTACCAAACCCTCATTTTGACAAGCGAAGCTGTAAGGTCAGCTCAGGGGCTGTCCAGCACAAGAGCCCATCTGGGAGGAAGCCGGGAGAGGAATACATTGCGTACATCTCACGGCCTGTTGTGCCTCATTTTGCAATCCTCAGTGTAAAACAGCGTTAGGTGCTCTGTTAAAAATCTTGGGTTTGTTATTGCTCCTGATTTTACAGAGGGTCCCAGACTGAAAAACCCTGGAAACTGTGATTCTCTGTTTACCCATAAATTACAAACATCCCCAGAGCAGAAGCCTCTGTCCCTCCACAGTTTTTGGCA
>NW_010416076.1:97264-98839 GCF_000710305.1 Buceros rhinoceros silvestris | reverse complement strand
TACACATAAAATACAAAACACCCCAAAGAAAAAAGCCTCTGCCCCCCCACAGTTTTTGGCTTTCCTGCCATCACAAACGGAACAGAAAAGAACAGACCTTGAGCGAGTTTGATAGGATTTTTATGACAGACTCTCTGTCCTTTTCTGTCACACACATCAGAGAGCTGCAAGACAGCAACCTTCTGGTTTAATCACAAACATAACTGAATTTGAACAAGTGAAGCATTGCCCAGGAACGTGTTTCCCATTTCTCTTGGCACACACACAAGGACCTTGAATATAATCCTCTCACCTTCTGCAGCTACGATTAACAGGGAAGTTTTTGCAATCAGATTTTGCAGGAGGACAGAACTCTTTCTGGTACCGGAACAATGGGTTAAGGTGAAAGGGAGCTTTTAATATGGTTTACCACAAATCTCAGTATTCTTTGTTCTAATCTCCCTCTCATTCACCCCCACACCAAGCAAGAAGATCTACACCATCACTAACACATGAGAAAATTATATTTTGGCAGAGATGCTCATACAGATTTAGGCATTTCCTCTAGGACTTGCTTGGAACTGAAATGCTTATACCCATCATCATGCTCCTTAAACTTCCACCCAAGTGTTGAGGGACTGCAGTTGCAGTCAAGGAAATCCTCTGGTATTTCCAAAATTGTTTCGGTTCACGACTGGAACGTCCATCACTTTCAAAGGGCTAAGCCTTAGTGCTGTCAGAAACTGCCTGCTAGTTTGAAAACTCGCCTCTCTAAACTTCTCCAGCTAGGTCAACAACTATTCTCCTAATGCAGCACGAGCTCTGCCAAATTCACTAAAGAACAGGAGGATCTATGGGAACAGCGCTGCTTTCAGGCAGTGGGTCACTGTGAAAGCCAAAAACAAGGATGTGAGCAAGCCGGGGGCTGTCTTTGCATGGTAATTCCCAGGACTGTGCTGTAGAATCAGGTGGTGCCTCCAGATAAGTGCCATCACCTTTTGAGGCTGAGACATGGCACAGGGAAGTGCTTGATATTAGTTTGGAGAGAAAGAGGATCACAGCTCTCTAAGGACAAGGACACATCTGGAAAGGAAGCAAATATGGGTTTTTTAACACTGCTGAAGAGAGTTCTGAGCCTACACAGATGCATCCTCACCCTGGCTGGCTGGATCATTTACCCCACCCAGAACCACAGCTGGCGGACAGGGACAGGATTCCCCATTCTTTATTGAGAACGGGGTCTGTCTGTCTGTCTCCTTGAGTGGGGGGTGCTCGGTTTGCTTCACTGGTGGCTGTGAAAGCGACCTTGAGGCACCTGACTTCCCCGTGCTGCTGCGTAAGAGGTGCAGGCACCCACACCACAGCTGTCCACGAGCCACACTCAGTCCCTGTGGAAATCACCCTCTCTCGTGCTGTGACTAATCCCGGTTACGGGCTAGCAGGAGTCTTTCCATCACAGCACGGTTACACCGTCTCCGTTCTGTTAGGCACAGATTGGGTGCTTCCCCTCCTGCTGTAACTGCAGCCCAACTTCCTATTTCCTGCAGCTCTCAGCGTTGCGTACAGACCACAGGCTGTCTGCTGGAGCTGGGGAAT
>NW_010416076.1:85922-97154 GCF_000710305.1 Buceros rhinoceros silvestris | reverse complement strand
TCACCACGGACCGCAGCGTCGCTGCAGACAGGTTTGTGAAGGAGCCTGAGGAGCAATGAGTCAGAAGCTTCACCTACCTCACAGCACATCCTTTGCAGTCGCCTTCGATATCCCTGAAATTCCACAGTCCTATGGGCTTGCTGTCTAGAAAGGTTTCGCCCATGCAGCCGGTGAAGGTGGTGACTCTTACAGCATCTGACTTCTGCAACAGAAAACACAAAACCTCAGTAGAAACCGATTTGAAATGATCTACTACACCCAAACATGTAACCAGCATAAAAATCCCAAATACCAGAAGATGCTGCTTTATATTTTAAATGCCAAGAGTGATACTTAATCTGAGAATGGGGTCAGTAAATACCCTTCCAGGGTCACACGTGCGGGGTAACGCTCGTTAGACGGTAACATGGTACCATGATCCAGGTAGTAATATTTGACAGCACACAGAGCACTCAGCTCAGAATTATCCTTCTAAAAATACCTGGTTTCATTTAAATTTCACTTCATCAGGATGAGCTGATTGAAAGTCTCTGTACTTCGCTATTTGAGACAGACAAGCACCTGCTGTTTTCCATACAGCAATTACAAATATTAAGATCTTGCAAGAGAATATGGAGAAGTGCAACTTCAAAATATTCAGGGAAAAGGATGACTCAAAAGCCTTAATGTGCTAACGAGATTTCCCAGGGTAATTGGGAAGGTTTTAATTAGCAACAAGTATGAACTTAATGTTGCTTCGGAGAAATTCATGACATCTGAGTATCATAGTCACAGCATTCTACTCAGGCGAGACGAAAGATGTTTTTAAAAACTGGAAACAAGCCTTCTTTCCGAATACACTGCAAAGACGCATGTGAAAAGGGACGTGGACAAAATCTCAGGACAAATCTAAAGCGCTCCACAACCCAGTAATATGAAAAAAACCACATTTCTGAGACAAAGACTTTAAAAGTATTAGTGACCTTGATAAACGTCCAAAATGCTTTACGGTTTTAGAAAAGTGTCTCAGTTAAGATCTTCATTTTGTGAGTCTGACAATGGTACCACCTGATGCCACAAAACTCCCCCAAAATTAAAGTTATTATTTGTCTTTTATTTCAGATTGTGTCTCAACAGAGCAGATCTGATAGAGTTTAACCCCCTGAACTGCAAATGCACCAGCCATGCTAAACTTCCTACCTCTGCCCAGTCTTTATTTACCTGTAGGAAAAGAAAGAAAAATTGGAAAGGATTTCCTGACTAAGATAAAAAAATGAAGAATTCTCCAGGAAATATCTGGAGAACTCTTGGTGAGGTGGAAAATGGCTGTTCTGTTTTCTGCAGCGCACGTGATTCCTGTTCTGGCTCAGCACTGCACCTTGTACTCGGTTCTAAAGAGCCTTTATGTGCTGAATTGTGCTCACTACCCACCTCTGCCTCACTGTACCTAACGAAAGGAAAGAAAGAAAAACATGCAGGAGAGGGTTCAGATTTAAACGTTTCTGTGTTCCAGGCCCTTTCTTGAACCCTCTTCCCTCTAGAGATTCTGCTAAGTCTTTAACTTTTTCTGACACTTGTAATTCTTCTTGACTAAATATTATTCAAGTACTGTTAGTATTTAAAAGGTTAAATACAACTACTAACAAACATGAAGTAGTAGATATAGTAAGCATTTTAAAATTCAAACCAATTTTTCCTCTGACCGTGCAATTTAAGTGAGATGACCTTTGTTAAGAGTAGTGACACCTTTTATCAGAGGGCTAAGTACCAGCCTTGGGGCCTGGTAACCCAAATAGAACATAGGATCTCCCTTCTTCTACCATCCAGCTGTAATACGAAAGGCTCTTTATTTAATAAGACAGTATTTATAACATGTAAACCTAGAAGTGGCATCAACTAAAAGGTACATTTTGATTAGTTCAATGTGACAGCTTTGTTGTGGAAATCAGGACGAGATTTCTTTATGCTGTGGCACAGAGGAGCTGTTGCCAGATTTCTGTATCATCTTTGATTCTCCGGATTCTAAATGTAAACACGGGAGGTTTTTTTCACAGTAGAATTCAGGTGAAAGCTCTGGTCTGGGAGGCTTGGTGTTCTAAAGCTGTGCAAATATAAATGGTATCACTATGTTTCAGAACTTGCCCTGCTTGTCTTCTGATAATTCAAAGGGAAATCTAAAATAAAACTAAGTTCTGGGTTTAGGCTGGCATTTGAGTTTAAAGTTTCATGACTCCTTTGGGGGATCACCCAAAGACAACAAGCCAAAAACACCCGACCGTGCATTTTCTGTGATCTCAATTGAGTCAATGAAATTTAAATATTTTATAAACCGACTCTAAAATGCTTTTCTACATGCGAAACGATGGAATTATTCATTTAACCATAATTCTGTCACTTACAATTGTTATGTGAGCCAGTCTGTCTTCTAAAGTCTGCAGCCAGGCTCTGAGGAGCAGTTTAGTGAGGTGGGCAGACACATGACACCCTATCACCTCTAGGGATGGTCTGTTTGGAGCTGTGGTCACTGTAGCTACCCAGGACCGCGAGCACCGAATAGTCCCGATTCAGCTGAGGACAGTGTTTGCTCCACCGAGTTATCATGGCAAGGAGAAAACTGGACATAACGCCAACGCAATTCAGTTTGTTACTGGTGAAAACAACAGTAGAAATGGGAGTTTATCTGACATAGCAAAAATCCAAGACTAAAAGCAAGCAGAGAAGTACCTCAGGTGTGGGAGATAGATAACGCACCTCTCCCCTCTTTGTTTCCACTCCCTTTGAGAAAGCAGATCAAAGGGACAGAGTACAGCCAGGCCATTCTGGTTTTGTAAGGGTTGCTAGTCTCTGCAGTGCGGAGCCACTTCTAGCAATGGAGGATTCATGGATTGTAGAAATATGTTCCAAGGGTTCTTGGTTAGGGCTAACAGAAGGCGGCAAACGCCTTTAGTTGCCTCCAGACAGAAAGCTGGGAGATAAAGAGCAAACCAGAACCTCTGTTTGAGGCTGTATAACGAGAACATAGAAAGAGGTGACAGAAAGGCTGGGTTTTTTCTAATATTTAAGTCTCTGAGAAGTTCTTCAATTGACTTCCATGCTGATTTCCCATATGAAGTCAAACCACATAGAAGAAAATGCATGGCAGATATTTACACCCATAAAGTTCACCAAGAAAATCACCATTCATTGCACTGCACCTTTAGAACATGAAACACATAAAGATAAACCGGATGCAGTGGATCTGAGTTTTACTAATACGGACTGACTTGCAATTTCCTAGCCCCAAACCCCTCAAAATTTTTTTCCTGTTCCTGTGAGTGCCTGTCCACGTCAGCTGCAGCTCAGTAAAGTTCACTGGTGGTTGCTCAGAATTGCTATTTTTGCCTGTGCAGAAGCCCGGAGCAAGTTCTAAAAAGCAGCTACCTCACTGTGCTCCAAACCACACGGATGTCTTTGAAACTAAAGCTGGATTTCAACACGCTGACCTCAAGCAAGGGGACCTGACATTGTCTATTCCTCTCGTATCCTCTGATTTTGTCTTTGCCTCTCTTGAAACACACACTCCCGCTATTCTCCATAACAAAGGAATATGCCTATCCACATTCCCAAACTACAACCACCTACAGAGTTAAACTGTCTAAAAACTAGAAAGCTGGACCGTAAAAATATTGTGCTATTTCAGCACTCGAGGAGATACACAAACTCCAGTGTAATGAAAACTCACTGTTTGGGTAAGCCTAAGCATTTGGGTTTTTTAACGCTAAATGAGGATTTATTTTGGCAATGGCAATATTAAAAAAATGCAAAATATTGATCAGGAACAAAATGGTTCATTTAAGTTGTTTTGTAACGAAAGCCACTGAAAAATACATGCTAATTAGTACTTATTGGAGAACATTTTTGGCTGAAAGATTTCCATCTGTTCTGTTTGGCATAAATATTCTATCCATTCTCGTTCAGTTAAGCAATGTAGAAGCAGCCAAAAGAAAAATGAACAGGCAAAAAGAAGAGAAAATAGATCAGGGATCTGATGCAGGTAGCAGTTAAGTAGAGGGGTAGTACAAGGGGGAGAAACAGGAAAAAAAATAAAGAAAACAAAGCAGAAATGCCAAATGTAGACTGCAAAGGAGGGAGTGACCCAGCAACTTGAAACGTCAGGTCCGAGCACGTCTAGGCAAATCTCAAGGACCTTTCAGGAGCGTGGCTGTACTATTTGCTACCAAAGCATGTCCTACAATGATGCCAGCCTATTAAAGTTTCTGATTTCTACTGCAGGCAATAACAAAAATTGTCCACAAAAAGAGCCAGTCAACACGCTAGCACCAGGCAGGACGTTACCTTTATTTTTCCAGTCAAACCACCAACGAAGAGCATGGCGTTAGCATCCACATCCAGAATGGTATACCCAGGCGGAGAGACGGCGCTGAATGTGCCTGGCACGATGCTGGCTTTCGGCCCATCCAGAGCTCGCACGGATACTGTGCCATTTTTCCCAGTCCTAGAGATTGTAAACAGAATAACTGAAGCATAGACAGTCGGTAGTTAAAGCAAACGCAGGAGCAGTCTAGTTTAGATGGCATCTTTAAACAGGCATTTATTACTGATTCAGCCATGCTCCATTTTGACACAAACAAATAGACTCATATGCCTGTGGAAGTTAAAGATGTGACCAGGGAACCAGGGTTTTTTCCCCCCCCTCACCTTCTTTTCCTTTTTGAACAAAATTCACTCAACAGATGAAGTGAAACTTTCATTGACTAAAACAAAGTTGCATTTTTCAAATTATTGTAATGACACCAGTGTTAAGGAATTGTTTCTTGACCTAACAAATGACGCAGATGGGGTTGCAAATTAAATTTCTGAATTTCATAAGGTTTATTAGATTATATAGAACTGAACGGAATGATCATGTGATAAAGTACTTCCCTTCCCTTCTCCGTGATGCACAGCTTCTGCAGTGGAGCTCTCTGGTTGCTTATCAGATGGGCACACTAATGTTTAAGGACTGTGACCCAAATCCTGCCACGTGCAGATGAAGCATCTCGTATGAATGGCTGGGAGATGAGGCAGGCAGAAGGAGATCACACACGGCGGATTTATGGATAAAATAACGTTGGAAATTGCTGCTTTATCTCATTTTTAATGGGATACTAGATTTCCCATGACCCTCAGTTAATGTGGGAATTCCTAACATGGATGGCCTGATCTTGCAACCCCATCTAGCACTGGAACACTGAGCACAGATACCAATAGTAATGGAACTTCTCTAACGGAAGTGTTTGATACTTCAGACAGAAATACACAATTTAAAATAAAACCTACTTGCTTTTCCCATGACCATTCACGAAGAGCATACACCTAACAAAAGGGACTGCCCATTTTTTAGACTGCATGTGGTATTTTGCTGGCTACCTCAGTAGATTCTACAAGTTTTTTCTCAGAAAACAGACCGTATTTGTGAAAAAGGTTTCTAGGGAAAGGAAGGAAGTTGATTAAACGGAGGAAGTTGATTAAATAGAGGTGATAAAATTCACCAAAAATTTCCACATGTAGCTTTTCTAGATGAAAACACTCATCCTACATACTCATCCTGTCAAGACACTCTCAAGTCACAGAGAATAAAATCAAAAAGATTCCTTTGATTTTCTATAGTCCTGAACTTTGCTGCATGCAAAGATGCAAAATTCCTTTTTCTCTAATTACAAAGGAAAAAAAAAAGAAAATAAAAGATTGGCTTGGGGTACTGAAGTAACAAGCAAACCAGAAGTTAAAAGCATACCTTGCAGGAAGAACTGTCCTTTCTGTTAATAAAGCTTTATTTGAATTTACATGTAGAGCACAGCAAGGAAGAGTGCGTGACTTCGGCTACTGAAGAAGCTAAACGAAGACACTGCTGTCCTGCACTTAGAGAATTCCTGGATTTAGAAATTTACTGGACCAAGGCTCTAGAGGGTGGAAAATTCCTACAAGACTCTGCATTTTATGTCTAAGAAACACTCAACGGAAATTCCTTTGCCTCAAAAAATTGCCAAAAAATGGGTTGAGAGTTTTCTTCTCAAATAATATAGAACTAGAAAATAAACCAATTAAACCATTAATTAAAAAAGAAAAAGTTGAGACATTTTTGACAAATCTCTCCCGAATGACATTTTTGACAAATCTCTCCTAAACTGTGAAGCTGCAAAAGTAATTTTGAAGGTTTCCAGTCAACAGGGAACGCCTTGGTAGATCGATGCCATGGCGCCTGCTTTGTAGACACGGATCTCAAGGTTTTCACTGTGTAAAATACATATTTGCAAAATAAACCCACTGGAGCTTTTCCGTTACCCACCCATACCTTGATCTGGCAGCTCTGGAGACCACATGGATGGGACTCCCAGTTTCCTGGGGAATCTCCTAAGTGACACCTGCGGTATTTGAACACGATGTCTACTTCATTTTACAGAAGTGGGCTAGAGCCATCCACGTTATTCTAAAGGATTTTTTTAAAATTTCCTTTTAATGACACTATTTTTCCTTTTATTCCAAAATCAACTGAATGCTACTTAGAATGCTTTCCATGCAGCAGAAATTCCCTTTTTTAATTTTTTTTGGGTTTACTGATTTGAAACCCTTTAAAGGATAAAGGTTCTCAGCGCATTAGTTACTGAAAAACCAACAGTTGTGAAGGACTTTCCGAAAAACTGCTCAAGTTTGATGCTCTCTGCAAGAAAGTCATTGGCATTTGCGATCTCCACTGTGCTGGAATCAAGTTCAAACACATCCAGGTGCAATAATGCAGAAGTCCCCGAGCAGCAGACTGACACTTTTTAGGGTGTCTAACATGTCACAAATAGCACAGACATCTTTCATCTTCAGACAGACGGAACTGCCAACAATGGAGTCTCTCCCATAAATAATTCTCTCTTACTTAGGGAGGACAATTGAGCTTGAAAAAAGAACTTGGCTAACTTGACAGCGAAAAGGCATTGTGTCCTGTGCATGGCAAGTCAACACGTGAGGAAATACCGTGCTAGTGATAGCTCTGCGTGGCTGATCATCTGAAAAAAATATGTAACGCCGTCCACGCGGGTTTGCGCTTTAGGAGGTGACTTTTGCAGGTCATCAACATTAGATTACAAAACGCCATAGAGAAACCTCTGTGTTCCCTTGGGAGCACAGACAGTCTTCACTGGGACGACTGGCCGCAGCGGCTTAACGCTGGGTCCTTGCTGAGCTGGGCTGGATGTGGCTGCAGTGAGCTTGTGTCCTTTGTCCTCAAAGGAAGGGGGCTGCTTAGACTCTGCCACTAACAACTACAACCATGCTAATTTCAGAACACTGGTAATTCATCAGACTCACAGGTAATGAGGTCCTGCTCCTAAATGAGACCTGAAGTCAAGTACATTGTTTCACTGATCTCGCGAGTCTCACAAATACGCTGTCAACCGTTGGACTGTTTCACAAAACTGACATTGTTTGCAAGTTGCAAACCTGCTTCAAATCATTTTGTCGCATACTGTTATGCCAGATTTCCCTTCGTTAATTGATATTTTGGTTGACACCAATGAGATTTGCCTCTGTAAGCAGGTAAGTAACTCTGTAAGTGACATTTGTCGAATCCCTGTACCATAAAATTACAGGAAATTCCTTTCAGAATAAACAAGTTTTACTTCAATTTCATAAAATAACTTTCATGACAACCTCTGCAAATAGAATAAAATGCAAACTGTTAGTATGCTTTAAATAAAAAGGTGACAAAAATTAGAAGTGTCCCTAGAAAATAGATGCAGTAATTACTGACTTAGTCTTAAAACACTGGAAATTTTGGAGCAGACGTTAACCAAACATCTCTGAGCATTACTCAGCTCCTTCATATTTAGGTTTCATTCGGTGTGCTGAGTGACCTTGAGAATTCCACAACCCCTCTGCCACCATAACTCTTCTTTCTAAGGCCCTTTAGGACCCTTGGTTAAGAACTGCTATCAACTTTTAAACCTACTGTATCATTATCATTGTGTGTTGATGCCTGTCACCACCGAAATCAACCGCAAAATTTGGCCCGGATCTCATCTTAGGTCCCCATTCTAACAAGATGCTCTGCTCCCACTGGTCAGGCAGCTCTGTCAGGTTGCTGAAAAAGTCTGTGGCTGGAATTTAGCAGAAATTTGGAGGAAGAAAGTGTGGGAATGAAATGATTAAAACTCTCCAACAGAGAGGAGAGACAGAGGAGGGTTATCCAATGGGCTAAACCAGTCCAGATTGAAGCATCTTCAGTAGGGTGCATGGTTTAAGAAGTCTGCCTTAAGAATGCACAATCAGTTCCCAGCTCTTCATCTTAATCCCACAAATCCAACTAATGCCTCTGCAACATAATTCTCCTAAACGCCGCTCTCTGCTGCAGACCTGCGCCGCTGTAATTGTTTTCAATTGCTGATCCAGCAGTTCGTTCAAAACTAATGGCACCCACCCCCCCATCCAGAACAACCAGCTTAATAGCAACGGGCTTTTGAGGATGGATGAGTTTTTATACCGTGTCCTGGCTCCATATTCTGCTGAAGCAGCTTTCTTGTAAACGAGAGTCTGGATTCCTGCGTCACGAAGCTGTTTTAGTATGCACCACGTGAACTGCTGAAGATTTCGACAATTTCGTACCGTACCCCAGTTTGTATTTTCCTAGCAACGAGGTTTCATTAAACCACCCTCCGGAGACGGTGCCATAATTTTATTTAATTCTCTGCTCTGAAAGGCTGATTGCTGTGATTTCGTGAGGTTATTTGAACTGGATGCCGTTTCCTCCTCTAAGAGCTATGGATGTAACTGGAATTAGAGTGTTTTGCTTGATTTCTCCTCCTTTCTCCCGTTTTCTGACTAAATTATCAGTTCTATGTTCAATACTATGTGAAACTAACTGTCACGATGCAGGAGGAATGACTCAGCTTCGTATCAAATTGCAGGATAGATGACGATATCTAAATTACTAAGATGGGTTTGTAAGATAAAGGATATAGTTATGCAATCCTTATGCTGTAATTACTACACCATATGTCATGTGTTTGCTATTTGAATGGAAAACATAAGCTTCAAATAAACAAAGGTGAAATTTGAATATTAGGGGATTGATATTTCTGAAGTTTGAAAGCATTCGTCATCCGATCTCAAATTACAAAGTATAGTTTAACTTTCCAGAATATTTTATCCTTGAGTTTGCCTAAGCTGCATCTTTTTAAACTCCTCCAGTCTGAAGAGAGGTTCTGCCTCTGGAAATGGCAGAAATTCAAGTAAGAATCAAGATACTGGTGTATGACAGACCGTTCCTTTGCAGTGCTGTATCAAGACCAGAAATTCAGAAAATCTCTTCCTCTTTGTAATTCAAGGAGAGAAGACTAGTAGTTATCTGAGTGCCAAAACCTGTAACCGATTTTCAAAGGAAGCGAGTTGAAGAGGAGAATCGATAGAGCGATAGGTAAACAGAAGGGAATAGAAGCAGTCAGAGATTGTTGATGCTAGAGGGGAAATATATGATGAAAATAAATTCTTGACAGAACAATTTGCATTTCAATAGTACTTGTAGTGTATACACTTTTGGTACTACTGGATGTAGGCTCAAAAGCTTTTACTAAATCAGACTAGAATTTCTCCTGTGTGTGACATCATCTTTTTTTAAAAAGTCCAAGTTTCAAACCGAGCAAACATTTCCATGTCAAGCTGAGGTACGGCGACTTGAGTGGGTTAGAATCAGAACTTGTTAAATTTAGCCAGTTTTTCTTTAGGAACAAAATCTTTGATACTTGCCTAGAGGCTTCAATCCGGTACCAAAACCCGTCGTCGATGGTCAGGTCTGGATACTCCACCCGTCCAACACCAGATCCCACATCCCACAGGAAGCTCACCTTGCCTTTGCGCATCTCTATGGCCAAGAAGTCAGTCTAATGTAAAATACGAAAATAGAAGCAATGTCACACCTTAATTAAACATTAATATTGTAGCCATTGGGAGAAAGATTCAACTCAGAATAACGTTGTTTCTAAAACATCCATTGGATGGCAGAAAGATGTCAGGATTCTAGGCTGATACACATTGCCATCCAGACTAGGTAAACAGAACACACACTTCAAATTGTTAGAAATAGAATACTTCTCCCATTTACTGAATTATTATTGACTATTAGAAGTCTGGCTGCTGTAGGGCTTATGGGAAACTGAATCATTCATGGTTATTATGGCTTATAATTGTAGTCTTTCTTGACTTAAAATTACAATAAATAGGAGCTTTGACAGATGCAAGATGATCAGCTATTTTGCTCCCAAGGGAAAACCCACAGCCAACCCCAAAATTACCTTGGTTGCTCTGTGAATTTTAAAGCTGTAATGTAGTCCATGTAAAAGTTCCCTATTTCATCTCTAGTTAAAACAAAACCATCTAAAAACTATTTACTGGTCATATTTTCAAAGTCCCTGTTTTAGTACTAAAGACAGTAAATGTCTAGATTATCTTAGGGCTTCTTCTTTGAAGCCTCTGGGAGGAAAAAAAAACCAAAACCCTTTCTCATCTTCTGTATTTGTCAGTAGTCTGATATGATCGAGCAAGCCTGACATGAAAAGCAGGAGACAGACTTACAAACTTGGCACTTCCAAGGTAAAAAAGCAAATTGTCAGCAACTACAGTCTTCACATTGACAATGATGGTGTTGTATGTTCCCTTCTTTATTTCTGGTCTGTACGTGCGAATACAATTGCCTCCAGAGGACACAGACACTTTGATCTTCAAAAGAAGCACAGCAGAAAGAATTCAGTTAACTGCTTATTATTCCAGAAATAACTTTAGATGCTTCCAAATAATTGTAAGAATATTGTACTATTTAAATTTTTCCTCCTTCCCCTTCCCCTCCACATGTACCAGGGAATTGCACAGGAAGTAGAAACAGAATTTTCTTACTGAGATTGTTTATTAAAAGGAAAAAAAGCTCTTTCTAGCATTTTGATTTGAAAGGACAAACAGCATGGATTAAAACCAGCCAGAAGATGTACTGGTCTAATGCAAGCAGCAGTAGAACTCGAGCAGTAGAGTTAGACCGTCATCAGAACGCGCAGCCGGGAAAATCAGCAACTCTCCTGAAGAGATCACAGCACATTGCTCTCGGCCAGACAGGAGCACCTACTTTTTCCTTGAAACATCTTTGATTATGCCAACGTAATCCACCTTTTAATAATTAGTTTAAATCAACAATTCTGTCTGTTGCTGCTTTTACACCCCCCCTAATGGAGCCGGCATTCC
>NW_010416076.1:70181-85844 GCF_000710305.1 Buceros rhinoceros silvestris | reverse complement strand
ATTCCTAAGTTCCTTTTTCACACCTGAGTGTCACATGCATCCGGACACGTGTGTGAGTCTTCTTGGCTCTGAGCACAGAGAAAACCAGAACATTGTGCTTTTGTACGGCCAGCACAGACACAGGGACAGTACAACGGTATTTCAGTCCCAGCAAGACGCATTTATCTATCCGAGTAGATGTACATAACGGTATCACCTTATGCTTAGGGCAAATTTAGTCAAAAAGATGATCCACCATATGACCAAACTCGCCACTTCCCTATCTCGGAAACGCTGAGCGCTTAGAGTACTCCAAAGCCTTTAGACGGAAGATGAATATAACACAACAGCATCATCAGTGTAGCTGTCTGCCTATTGAGTGCAAATTTAGAGAATATGGAGTGCATTTCTTTCCCAGGATCCTATTATTATGTAGACTATTTTTTCAACCATTTTCCCCAAAAGATTTCTTAAGCACCATCTTCCAATTTTTTTTTTTCCTTTGCTACATTAGGTCACAAGCTGAACAACCTCAGTATTAACCAGCTGATCCTCAAGTTTAGAGTATTACTGATGCAGGGAAGTGGACTCCAAACTCATTAAATGGACTAGAAAAATGTTCTTAACTCGAGTTTGAGTTCTCAGAACTGCTACTGGCCAAAGAAAATCAAGGATATGGGAAAAACAAACACACTTAGCAATTTCAGCGAGTTTGAGCCAGTGCCATTCTCAGGTAACAGAAGTTCTATGAAATAAAATCAGGGGTTTAATATAAATGCTGAGGCAAAAAAATATGGTTTTGTTTTCAGAAAAAATCAATGATGTTGAGACTTTTCTGCTATACCCTCACCCACAACACTTCTTCAATAACCTGGCCAGACACGTTCCTGCAGCTGTTACCCATTTCGCAAGGGCGTGTTTTAAATGAAGAAACAAGACAGAGTCAAAATCATCAGGATGCTAGCTGAGAAATTCTACGCCATTGTTTGGTCTCCTTACACAAGTTTAGAGTCAGAAAGGATTTACCCTGCAGAAAAGAAACAAAAAAGCAGAAAATAAGGTTCCCCAATACTCCAAAGGCCATCTTACCGAGGAAGAGCGCTTACCGAATTGGCTTGCTTCCGGGCTTGGTTTATCAGCTCTTTTATCTGAGAAATGTTTTTCCCTAAGTTATCCTGAAGTTCTTTGATTGGCTTGATTTTATCTAGCAGGCGATCTGCTTCTTTTTCTAGCATTTTGATACTGGAATCCGCATCAGCAACTTGGTAAGAAAGAACAAGGCAGAGTTGGAGAGAACAGCGTCAGAAGGTGGTTTACGTGTGGTAGTAATACAACCCGAGGCAACTCTGCAAACACAACACTCGGACGGTTGTATGTGCTCCTACGAGGCACACCAGACCAGGAGGCTGCCTGAGCAGAGTAAGACAGTTTCAGAATATTTAGAACCAAGTTCAGGAGCAACAGTAGCAAGCGCGGTGTTAAAGCCAGATTTTGAAGCAGTAACTACGCTTCAGGTCAGGACGGTGCTAGGGGAAAACATTTCTTGTAGCAAGACACACTGATGAATGAAGCATTTACTTTCTGTTGTTTAAAACTCCAGTTCTGAAAGAAAATGCTAGATTAATGAAAACTGGTTAATCTCCATTAGTGACTTCTGAAACAGGGTTAGACTTAACTTGAAGTTAAGCCTTGAATTAACAATAATGGTCACAACTAGAAGGCGGCTTTATTCTGGTCATGAGTTTAAAATGAGTTTCAAGTGTGTGTGTATTGAAAGCAAATTAAAAAAGAGCGGCAGTAAACTGCAAGTATTTTCTTTCATTTTCAGGTGACCATAATAGATTGATAAGGGAATGTTTATCTCTTTTTCTTTAAGCTTCACATGACTTTTCTGCTTCTCAGCACACACGCAGTGAGCGATGCCCTCTTTGACAGACCTAAGGATTGCAGCACTTGGCTAGCACCAGGCTATGGATTCGTGGGGATGACACTGGAAGGGGCAAAGCTGCATTTACCAGAGAAATGTATATTGAATAATAGTAATATTTAAATAAGGCATAAAAGCCTAGATATCTAATTTTTGCATAGTCACCCAGGCACTGATGCCAAACCTTCAAGATGCTTCTTAATGCTTCACATAAGTGAAACTAGTTACCAAGTCACTTTATCTCAGAGCTTTCAGAAAGTGGGTCTGTAACAATTTCACGTGAACTGTGGCGCGCTGCGCGGAAGCTTTGGTGGTAAGCAGTGAACCATCGCTTGCTGCAAAAGGCACAATAAAAGCAGCAAGAAAGAAAATGTACGTACGGATTTCTGCAGGCAAGATACGGAGACAAAGGAAAGAGAAAAGAAACAGAAAGTAACGTAAGAAACCGTTTTGAAGATCTGAACAGAAATGTAAAGTAAATTAAGGGACAGGATTGCTCTAGAAAGAAAATTTCTTGCCTTTTATATATTGCACATCTACAGAATGACAATTCGGGGCCTGAATTGTGATGTACAAGACAGGCTACGTCTGCTTTAGCATGGAGTCCTGCGTGCCAACATACTACGTACATTTGGAGCCGTTTACTCTGCATTTACTTTAATCTCATGATCCATTAGCAGCTGGAGAATGGTGAAAGTGCACTTCTGGAGAACATCTTCTGGTTCAGCTTTATCTGACAGCAGAGTTGGCAAGCCTTAAGCCCACTCCTCGATGTCAATGAAATAACGGTGACCAGGGACAATCAAGAGATTCACTTCTGAACTATTGCTCCTGATCTCAGCCAAAATGCTCACGTACACACAGTCTTAGAGCACTTGTGCTGGGACAGATGGCCTAGCCTAGACCCAGCAGTGCCAAGAAATTACCGCTTTTAGGCCACTTCTCAGTTGTTTATCACTACCCTGCCAGCGGTTACTACCTCCTAGATCTGCTTGTTCAATAACGCACCGTCAGCTAACCGCGCTATTTCAATCAATAACTACATTTTGTCTAAATAACTACATATTGTCTAAACTGGTGTGGATCCGTCTGCCGGATGGGGATTGTACCTGGCACTCACACGTGTATCTCAGCTGATGAGGGATCAGGAACTTGTTACTGGCAGCCAGTGACAAACAGCCCTTGGGAGTCACTCCTCTCACTCCACAGAATGAGACCGACATCCTCCCAAACTGGATGTCTTTAGGTCATCAAGCTGACAGCAGCCTGGGGAGCCCAGGCCAGCTGAGAATTAGTCCTTCAGTCATTTTGTAAAGACACTCTGGCTTTGTGGGCAGCTTTGTCTGTACGCTCCTATATGATACATTCTAGTAATCTAGCACAGAATATGTTGGAATTTAGAATTCAACTTCATCCATCAAAACCAAAGAGAAAATGTTAAAGCAATTGTCACATTGGATAACGGAGTTCTCTGTCCAAAATAATTAACAATCATACAAAAAACCATGCCCAGAATCTCCTTTTTACTCTCTTAAGTCTCTTCAGTATTCTACCAAAAGTAGTAACATATATATGAAAGAAGTCGTGCGTTTCTCCCAGAACCGATTATCTGACTGACTGACGACAGGGTTAGTGTGTGGAATTTTGCTTGAATCAAGTCATGAACTGGCAGTCAGAATCTTTGATTATTCATCTCCTAAATACTTTAAAAACGAATCTGCGGAACAAATCCATCCATTACACAGTCGTCCTGCTGACATTAGCTTTTTTCCCACTTCCAGCAGCAGTCCTTAAGCTTTACAATTCTTTTCACACATAAAGCCCAGAAAATAGAGGTGATAGAGATTCCTTTTATCCCAGCATACTGTACTAACGCTATGCGAGTAAAATTCTGGAGTGCTGCTGTTTCATTTTAAGATGTGAAATGAAAACCACAAACTGAAAAAACACACCACCAAACAACCCGAAAAAGATCTTACCGTTCTTGACAGGATCCTTCACAACAGCATTTGTTTTTGCCACGTCATCTGCAAGTTTACTATAGTTGTTTCTCAAGCCCAGGAGATTCTGGTTGAGGTCTTTAATCTGGGCCAGGATGTCATTTGCTGTATCATTGGCTTGTCTTGCTTTGTCTTTGGCTGCCTGTATCTTTATAGCTGTATCTGTAGGTAAGAGAGGATAATGAAATGATTGCTTAAAGTACAGAAGTTTCCTTCGTGTATCTTAAGAATTAAGTTGGGTTAAAATTCTACCACCTTAGATTACATTGTGTTGCTCTTTGAGAGCTGCTACCTCATGTGTAGTAAGACATTACTAGGTGTAAGTGTGGATTGCAGAGTGTGGCCCTTGATGTCTTTTTTGAGACATCAAAAACACCTGAAGAAAATACAATGCTCTGGCCCCATTTGTATATAAAGGAAAAATAATTTTGAATAGGTAGAATTTTGTGCAATTTTATTCATGCTGTTGACTCGCTGATCAAGTGTCAGATACAATATTTAATACTTAATAATAGAAACAGGACTTTCCACCTTCTGATGTACAGGGCACAGAAATCTAACTCCACAAGTTCAGCTGAAATTGTGACAAACGAGCTTGTAAAGCAGGAGACCACGGGTCCGTTGCGTGAGTTAATCACGCACATTCATAGACCTCCTTGGTGACCCTGAGCAAAACAATTAGTCTAATGCTGCCCCACCTCCCTGCCTGCAAAACGGAAATCAATGTTCTGTCTTTGGGGTGAAAACATTCAAGTTTGAGTGATAAAACAGACAGACACATGTTGAAGGTGTTTATTCAAACCCGGTGTTAGTAAACTGGATTGCTGTTAACCACACTGGGATTACACCACACGAGCCAGCAGCAGAGGTCATCCTGGGTTAGGCAGCTGCCGAATTTTCTGAATTCCCACAGACGGGAGGAAGTGAGCAAGAAGAAAACGTTGTGCTGGACACTGACTTGCAAGGGACCCACACGAATTCTCACTCTATCATCATACCACAGTGGATTTGTGGGACCTGAAGGAACCTGCTTTGCCACCTGCTTCCCATGAAACTGTTCTTGGAGTTGCTCTCCCCTTGTGTCTCCATGAGGGAGATCCTCACGTCCCTCAGTCGTGACAATTTTGGAGTGCAGTCAGAAGCTGGGACACCTCTGAAAACGAGACCATGCAGAGACAGTGCCACTTGTCTGGGGCTTCCCGTGGCAGTCCATGAAGCCGACAGACTGCATGGCAGCAGGGGGGAAGGCACAGGACATGGTGATGTCTTTCAGTTTCTAAGGGATAGTTGGTAAGAACTAGTTTATATCAACATTTGCTTGAAGCAGATTGCACCTTCCTGATTCTATGACTGTGGGAAGACGTGGGGAACATAGAGGTTTTCTCCATTTCAACGGTTCAACAGCACAGGTTTCCACACGGTCTCCTAGGCAGGTCCTTCTCCTTCTGTGGAACATCTGACGGGATTGCGCCTGTGGCCTGGGGAGCATGTGATGCTTCCTAAGGCCACAGAGAATTAGGGGGTTTGTCCTGAATGCTGGAGATTTACATGACCCTTTACTTTCTTGAGTAAACATATATACCTGTGCTCCAAACGGCTCCACCAGAAATAATTTTGAAGTGTTGCCTCTGAAAAGTCCCCAAAATACAAGAGCACCTTGAAAATACAACTGAATCTTTAATAAGCCATTATGATAATCAGTACTGACAAGTGAAAGGACAGAGGGCTCTGAAAGCCCTTTTCCCACTTATTTACAAACGATGCTTGTCTTTGGCCACACTTCATCTCCACACACGTGGGTCCTTGTCCTGAGGAGATCTACCCATCTACACCATTCTGAACCTTTCTGCTTTTATTTGGCTATTAATGTAGCATGGACACGAGAATTATTAGTTTCAGCTGCTCTCTGCTTTCCCAAATCCTTGAAGAATAAGATATATGACAGGGCCATTTCCTCCCCCATCCTCATTTGTTATTTCCCTGCTGGACAACTAATTTATTGCATTTTCTTATCCATGCCATTTATTTGCTCTGAATTTCATTCTTTATACACATCCGCTTGTTTTTATGAGTGTCCTTGTCCCAAGAGCAAGCACCGTGTAACTCTCATCTGACAGGAGTTTAGTACTTTGCTAATGGCTGCATATTTCATAGTGTTTTTACTTGTTTCGTATTTAGCATTCTGGGTCCTAAGGTCAGCTGGCCCTAGAGGTGTGTTTTGACCGAGACATCTATCTGTGGACATGAAGAGAAACACTCACGTCCGTACCTGCGGCCGATACCCAGGAAGCGGCATAAGATGGGCGCGACATCAAAACAAATTTTTGAGAGTGCTGATTTCAAAGACCACTGAATCTAAACCAAAACTTTTCAGTCACCTGGAGTGTTAAAGCCACAAAAACGTGCAAGATGGATAGTAAACAGTTTTTCATGCCAAATTTTTACTTGCAGCCTGAACCTTCCAGACCATCACAAATCAGAGAGAATGTAGATTTTCTGTAGAGACTTTTCCTAAGGCCTATCTTCAGTTACTAAAGTGCTCCTGGGAGAGAAAAGTCGTAGCAGATTATACAGATTAAAAGACTTCTTATTTCCTACAAGAAACACACAGTTTATCCCTGTCCATTATAATCAAAGTACGCTGTGGCTCCCTGTCTCTCGCTATCACCACACAAAGTAGCCAACATGCCAAGACTTCGGGATTTTAATGAGTACCACAGACTTTACGGTTTTTTTGTTGCCCTATAGAATTCCAAATGTGCACAGCCCTTCGGAGTTCACTGAGGAAAGCCTGTGCCAGTTCCCAGCAATTTGCAGTCTAAAAAAATGCACAACAGCAAACGGTGGCTGGAAACGATACTGCAACACAAACCAGTGAGAGCGTGGTAGAAGGGTAAGGGAAGCCCCAGCAAACGCCATCCTGCTTTTTCTGTCAAGTCAGTGAGCCTTTATTCTTCGTGGGCTAAATTATACTGGTTAAATTACAGCGGTTCATTAAACGGTGCTTTCATAAAAAGACTTTTCGCGTTTAATTGTCTCATAATTCCTGGTATCATCATTCTTTTCTTTCTGAAGCCTTTTGCAAACCGCAGAAGCGTGGTACCTTCTACCATGCCAAAACACAGGCTGATACCACCTGATTGCAGGTCAGTTCTCTCTCACGTTGCTCATCTTTGACTCATTACAGCGCCAATGGTCACAGCGGACGCAGTGTGGACACAGCATGGACACAGGTAAAGGTGAATCAGACAGATGTGAAGGGATGGAAAACAAAACAAAAGAGCAGGGAGGAGTCAGTGTTGCGGCACTTGTCCAGCTTACCGTTAGGGATGGCTGACAGCTTGCCAAAGGTGTCGTTCAAAGCTTTCAGGAGGTTGGAATTCTTCTCGTCAGCATCTTTCAGCCTGTTCCGCGTGCTGTCCAGATCATCCCCGTTTTCTAGAAAAAAATGCACATGGTACAGAAACTTTAACTCTTTGTTTACACTGGCCTTTCTTTGCATGTTATTGAAAACGCAGAATAATAAGCAAGCCCTTCAGCATTAAGGTGTTAGATTGTGTAAGTAAGGAAGTCCAGTAAAACGGGCTGTAGGGTTCACTGATAATCTTCTCCTGCTTTACACTCTGCTTCCACAGCATGAGCTCCTTGTACTGTTGTCTATTTATCAAGGGTTTTCCTAAGCTGTACACAGGAAGAAACAAAACGACAATCACAGATGACATGCAAATTCACACCACGACCCTCTGAGAGATTAATGGAATCACAGTATTGTTTTGGCTGGAAGAGCGCTTTAGGATCAAGTCCAACTGTTGATTCAACAAGTATGATGCTTAGTCATAGCTTTGATTCCTTGATTAAGCTACTGCTGTTTTCTTCTTCAGGTGTTTGTCTGGGCTGAGTGAGTTGAGCAGAGGGTGAGAGAGGACAGTTACTGTTAGAATTAGACTGCCAGAGCCCAGTTCTCTTGGATTTTCTCAAAGATAACTAACGTTGACATAACATCTGAGGAAAAAACGAGATCACCCAACACTGACCATCAATATGAGGAGAATACACTAACAACAGGTTATTACGAAATAAACATACGCACTTTGGGGGGAAAAAGCCTCTCTAGTAACTAAAACTCAAAGCTAGGAGTTTGTTCAAATCGAAGAACTAGTGTAACTCAAATGCACTGGCGTGTCGCACTGTGCACCAAACAGATGAACCTGGTGTTGTCCTTTACATCTAAGTTCCTATTCCTCAGCAGTTGCTTTGAATAAAAATTACGAAGTTTTCTGGAACAGTATCCAGCTTAGCAATAATTTTTCAAACTCTCAAAAGCGAGATTCCAGCCGAGCTTTATGGCTATTTAAACAGACATCACTTCAAAATTCAGAATTACATTTTGGCACAGGAAATAGTAGTTAATGCTTAAACTACCATCTTAGGGGCATATTTTCATCATTTCTTCGTATCAATATGGAATGGTTTGGAAGAGACAGCTGGTAATTTCTTACCTTAAAGGCATGTCCTGCTGGGAAACTATTCAGCATCACTGTGCTTGATAGCAGAGGAGAACAATTTGTAGAAAAGGAGGTCAGGATACTAAGTACAACTGTGACCTTCAGGTACGTGACAGGTTATTGAAAATAACCCCTAGTTTTTGGATACTTATCCAAGTATATACGGGGATAGGAAAACATGCTGGAGATGAGGTTTCTCGGTGAACTGCAGCCACATACTTGACAAAACCAAAAAGCATCTCTCTTTATTAAAGGACAATAATTAGATACGTCATGGGTACTCCAGCATCTGCAACAGCATCAGGGTTGTTTTGTGAGAGAATAGATAGAGTAATAGATGAAAACGAGGGGCTGTGGTTCATGTTGCACAAATTTAGTCTAAAAAAGTAAAGTTTCTTAAAACCAGATGCGTAATGAGCAATTTGTCAGAGAAAAAAATAAAACAAAACATATATTGCCTAAAAGAAATCATTAATTTTTCCAAGACTGCAGCAAGACTGAAACGGTAGATGGAATTTAAATGATAATCCTGCTGTTGTTTTTAGACCCGGTGAAATGCCACTCAGGAAGAAATCTGCTTTATTTAAATTAGAGCCACACGCAGCTCTGCAGGAGTGCCTGGAGGTGAGCCCTCACTCCTGCAAAGTGTCCTGCAGAAAAACAGGACATTGGGGAGAATGGTAAGAGGCACAGTGAACACTAGAATAAAATTGGGATGAATCATATAAATTGCAAGATCGCTCTTCTGCTCAAAAATACCTTCACTTCTAAATGAGAGCTCTTGATCCACTGCTGAAAGAGGCTCCTGGTAACGTCACGCTGTTAAACCAGGATGAACTCATGAGATTCTGGTTGTAAATGCTCCGAGACTTTAGCCGAGACTTTCACTTCTTGTTAAGCAGTGGGATCAACAAAGTGTTTTCATTTCCTCCATTTAATTCTGCAATTAGGGTCTGCCTGATGCTTCCTTGGTGCCTGTTGGGATGTTAGTGTTTGGCGAGTGGGTTAGTATTTTGGAGGTATGTGATTAATTTCTGGGGGTGATGTACTAACTTTATGGCATACTCTTAAATTATCTCTTTTCTCCTCTTCACTCTGCCAGATGCGACATTATGCTAATTATCTCCTGGTTATATTTCTGAAGACTTGCATCTCCAGACTTCTGTTTTCAGCTTTGTAACCATAGCAGCAAACTCATTTTTATGGCTTTTAATTAGAGAAGTGTCCCTAGAACTCCTGAAACCAAATATTGAGACTCCACCTGTTTAATATTTTTTCTTTTAATTCCTCGAATAGGTTTCAACTGTGTTTAACAAGAAGATACAATAATAAGTGTGCCAAGGGAGGCTCTTACGCAGAGAGGTGTGAGGCGATAGTAAGCCCCATGTCAGCTTTTCAAGGAAACTGTTCATTTCGCACAGTGATAGTAACATGAAGTGATATTTTGAAGGAACTTCCCGTACTGTAACGCCGGTGGTCTCTTCACTAGGCACTGAGCTAATGTGGGGTATGAATGACAAACTGAACTGACTCCACATCAGCATTTCCCCGTCCTTTAATTGTTAGCATTTACGAGAAATGCTGGAGCTGTGATTTGAAGGGCTGAGATACAACAGACAATCACAGAGGGCAGACAAACCACAGGCAGCTACAACGCAAGTTTTTCCAAACTACAGAGTTTATCCGCCTGGAAGAGGTTGGTGTGTTTGCACTGACAGATGCCAGGTCCTGCCAGCTCACAGTAAAAGCATGGGCTGAGGACTATCCGGAGAAGTTTATCCCAGTCCTGCTTCCAGTCTGCATGGGGATGGCACAGGATGCCAATCAACGCCCCGTTTCTCGTTCAAATCAACAAAACTATTCGTGCATCACTGAAATTTAGTGCTGAGGAGTGAGCAGGCTCCTGGTTTGCAGGTATGGACCTTTAGGTTTTCTGACTTGCTTAATACGAACAAAGATTTTCAATTTCTGTTCATGCTTCCATAGTTAAACCCAGCATTACAGAATAAAGCATCACCCACTTGTCCCCTCCGAGTGAACACACCGAAGTGAGTCAAATGGGGAAAATAACCCCCCTGCACTCTTCTATTTCCTCTTAGGACATACCGAAGAAGTGACCCTTTACACGCAGTGATCTATTTGAACAAGAGACGCGTTTTCACAAGCCTCTGCACATCATGTATGTAGGTGGCACTGGTTAATTACTGATGACATGCCACCGTCGCAGGGCCAGTGGCAACAGCTGTCTGCTGATGGCAGGACCAAAGGCACTTTTAGCTGTCCGACAAGTTATCATAAGGCTACGCTACCTGATGCATGTAGCTCCAAATCAGAGTGCGGTGGAAATCTACCCAGGAGCAACGCAGGCAGCTCTCGTTACTGGTTATTGATGGGACACTGCACACATCCTTTCCTGTTATCTTTGGTTTGCTTCTGCCCAGCAGCATTCTTGCTCCCCAGTGTCTCACCCCACAAAGAGGGAGGTGGGTCATGAGGTACATTTTTTTTTTCCCCTAAAACAAGTAAAACTTAAGAAACTGGCCTTAGGAACAATCAGGGGAAAGAGATGTAGCTAGAGAAATGCAGCTACTCATGGTTTGCTTTTTAAAGAGGCTCCTTTCAGCACCGACTACAGTTCTGCATGATTATTACACTGGACAAACTAATGCAGTAATTTCATGAATGCGATATGGCAGGTCAGCAAAAACACAAAGCAGAGGAGAAAACACAAACAAGCGATTTTGCTCTGCCTATCAGCTGGAACACTTTCAGCTAAAAATATTCACGTGTTGTCAGACAAGACAAGTCCCCCTCAACTTGTCAATTCCTAAGCAAAAGAAACAACAGGAGCTGAGTTTCAGTAGCCACCTGACAGCAGTCTCCAGCTGAACAGGAGTTTATGTGTCTTATTTTCACTTTTCATTGACCAGTTTTGACAAAGCCTGTATATAGTCTCAAAGCTGCACTGGGGCAACTATATTTTTAAAACAGTAAATTCAAAATTATAAGGAAGAAAAATTGCTCCTGGCAAACTGAAAATCCCTCAAGGCACAGAGAGAATGAAGCTGGCAGGCAGCAGCATTCACTCATTTGTAGCCAAAAGTTCAGGATTCCTCCTTAGCCCGAGCACTACATACAGATTTTGCTTCTCCCACCACCTTTATTCCTTCTAACTCCGAGCCCCACAGAGAGAGAAATGACTAAATCTCCATTTTAATAGCTTCTCTCTAAAGCCTTGCTTTGTAAGGACTATTTCAGCAGGTTTTGGTGGTAATATAAAACATTTCTGTGATTAACAGTCATTTTACAACTCGGGTAATTGGTCACAAACCAGGGGAATGTCATAGTGCAGCAAGAAAACACTCCCACCTCCATCACAGCCCAGCCTGTAGTTCTGGAGTCCATAGCAGCTGAGTGGTCTTCGTTACTTTAACTAATCTACTACCCGCAGTGCAGACAGAAATTTTACACTAATGATTACTTCTGTCTGCCAGATCTTTAGAGCGTGCCCATCACCCATCCTGCACTTCCAGTTGAGACTGGGAACAGCGTGGCTTTAGCAGAATGCTAAATTCTATTTAACACGCAGCTCTCCCCTTCTATCATGGAAACACCAAGCCATCCAGAAGGGATTATGATCACAACAGTAATACATCACCAGATCAGAGCAAAAGCAGGGTGGAGAAAAAAAGACAAAAGAAAAAAAGAATCTGCCATTGCATTTTATGCTTAAGCATCTGCATTCTAGGCCCAGTGTTAACTGACCCCTGCAGGTCAGGCTGTGGGGCATGGCCACGTAGCCTTAGCTGCAGAAAGGTGTACTGTGAGGGGTATGGAATGTTTGTCTCTCTGCAGCACTTTAAATCTAAGGCATATCAGAAAGTGTTACGAAAGCTCCATCTCATTACCCCTCGGTATGGGGCAGGAACGTAGACAAAGATCCTATACGTGCATTTTAAGCACCGCTCCCTGCTTGCATCGGGATTGCTTTAGGTATCTTTAGGCTGTTTAGACCCTTACTTCTGAATTACAAAACCGTTACTAACTTAAATCCTCCCTGGTGTAAAGCAGGAGAATAACACGCTTTGTTCAAAGATCTCTGAGGTCATGCCTTACTGAGCTTGTAATACATCTTCTCTCGGGGACAGTCTTGTGGGCACAAGGAATTCACATATATGCAAGTGCAGATGCTATTTTCTTTTGTCCCAGTGCTACAAGGACCACACGGTTACTCTACAACTGCCCACTGTCTGGGGAGCACCTAGAGCTACGGACTCGGCTCTGAGCAACGCTGTGGTAGGGAAGAGGCAGCGCCGCTGGTTTTGTGTTCCTCATACACGAGCTGTGGCAAACCACAGCAGTTTGCATTCCAGAACTGGGCACAAACAGCGTCCCTCTTCGTTCCACTTTAAGCAGCCACGCTGCTCAAATCGCACACTGGCCTCCCCTCAGAGCTTTTTCTGTAACCTGTTTACTGAAACACGCCCCTCCAGCCCTAAATCTGTCCTGAATCTGGCAGTAAAGAGTCGCGGTAAAGAACACCCTACATATATACACAAGAGTTACTAGCAACAGCAGACACGTTTTCTTCTCAGAGCTGGCACAAGAAAATAATAATGTTTGAACTTTCAAACAGTGACACGTAATTAATGAACTGCGAAACATTATGCTTTATGACCTTATCGAGTGTTATGTTTACTCCTTAACTAGTTCTGCAGCTGGAAATCCCAGCGCTGCCAAAACTAAACACAAGTGTAGTAGTAACCAAAAGGTGACTCTAAGCTGCATGGATCTCACTCTTCATGCTGGCTGCTTTTCACAACGCATCTCCCAGGAGGCCAATGAAAATTTTGTATGTTAAAACCTGAAAGACTGGGCTCTAATATAAAAATCAGTCTTTTTCTAATAACAAGAGTTTTAACTACCCTAGCATGACGGGAAGCTGCAGGCATTATCCCTGTGACAAGCAGTTTAAATCTCAACCTCAAATATTTACTGTGTGTGATTTTTCTAGCTCTGATACATGAAACAACAACAGCAAAAAAAACCCAAACCAAACCAAACAACCAACCAAAAAACCCAGCTTGATTTTCAGGTCCTACGATGAGCAAAAATTATAATATCCTAGCTGCTTTCCTCTCCTCATCTTCATTTCTTCCCAGTCCTGTTTTCTGTTTTCTCACGAGGTTCTCATGCTTTTCCCATCCTTGGGGTTAGTTCCAGGTTAACCCTACCATAGCTTCAGCCAACTGAATCAGATTAATCTATAACATAGCAAGTAGGAAAGAATTTTTCACAAACTACAGTGACTGGACACGAACTTCTCAAAGTACACACAACAAAATTTCAGATAACAAAAGGAAGGGGATCGCAGTGCATTACCTTGAAACAAACCACAAAGTTACCAACTTGAACTTATTCTGTCTGGACTAATCAAAATCCTACTCAGTATCCGGACGAAAGGCTTCCAGTGTGGTTGTACAGAGGACTCCGTTACCTCTGAGATCCTCCTCTCGGACTTTGCTACACCAGTGGCACAAACACTGCATGCGCCTACGTTGCTTTCTTCATTACATGTGAAAAAGAAAGTCATTAAAGCAGTAACGTTTAACATTTTTCACACAGGCAGATGAGTGAAGCTCGGTGTTGGTCTACGCGGCAGTGGATAATTTATCATGCTTATTTCCCCTCGGGTTTAGTCGAAACGAATTATTTTTTCAATTCCTTTCTAAAACTGCTGTGAAGGAAGAAGTGTTGAGTACTGTTAAACAGATGCTTCATTACTGCTGCAAGAAGTATTTTTTTAGAGGAGCTATATAACAATCTGTCTGAAAGAGACGCAGGAATTAAATGGGTTTTGGTTGCAATGATCAGAAGATCATTGAATCATAAGCTCAGAACAGATGTTTGTCCAAAGACTATTTTTCTCCCTCCGGACGTCATTCCTCACTGATGTTTGTCTAAGCTGTTTTCAAGGGCCAGATCTCCCTCACCTCCTCAGTAATCAACTCCAGAACTTCTGTATTTTAATTAGAAGGAAGATTTGCCTAATACGCGAATCTGCATCAGTGTATTTGAGGCATTAGTCCCATCTTCTTCAGAGAAATCTTGACATAACTGAAGAATAGTAAGTCCCTACTCAAATGTCTCATTTTCAGTCTACAAATGTAAATGATTTCAACCCTTCTCCTCACCTCTCCTTCGCTAGATCTCCAGTTAGTCTTTCTGATGTCTTCGGGACTCTTTGCAAACCATCTCAGCCCTCACGAAGTGCGGTGCCCGGGTGTGTAGTCAGTAACTCAGCTGAAGCCCTCGGAACCCTGAGCAGAGGGGGGGGATGGTTTCACGTGTTTTGGAAAGCCATGCTCCTCTTTGTGCATTCCTCTGCCACATCTGCCTTTTCCATGCGATTGATGCTTCTCTTCGGTCTCATTCTAGAGAAGTGCTACCCAGACAACTGCTCCTCATCCTATAGCTCAGCAGCTGTTTATTCACACGTCCATAGAACACTTCGTACGTGTCCATACTGACTGCTGTCCCGCCTTCTCACTGATAACGCTCTTGTTTATTGTTGAGAAAATATTAAGGACGTTATACGCACAGTCTGACATGAATTACCAGCTTTTACATCTCACCAAACAACACAGTTCAAAACATTTTTTTTTTCCCCTCAGTGGAAAATACTGAATAGAAATTAAAGATGTTGCATTTCTCACTGGGAAACCAGAGTATTTGGTTTGGAGCCTACAATCTTTATGATCTGAGCTGCATTTAGGCACCTATTTATGCTCCAGGAAAAAGGAAATATTTGTGTGTGTGTGTGTGAAAATAATATTTTTTTCCCCTAGAGACATTTTAATACTATTTTTTATCTTTTTTTTTTTAAGAAAACTGCTAGCAACTCCCTTCCCTTACTCCCTCTTAGGCAAACTTCTTCATTCTCTCTCCCCATGCTTCCCTTTTCTGGCACAATCCTATAAGCACCCGGAAGAGATGGGCTTTCCCTGACTGGCATTGCAAAAGCTGCTTCTGTCCTGACAACAGCAAAACTCTAAAGCGCTCTTGCCCTTTCTGTAGCTAGCAAGAGAAGACCAAGGCTCCATCCTCCCCAGCCTTCCTGTCCAAGGAACGGACAGAGGGAAGGAGAGTCCCTGTGCCCTCTGCAATGCCTGGACCCAAAGCAGGAGGATGTTTCCCACCGAGACACTGTTTGATTTCAAATCACATAATGAATTACAGGGTTTTCCTGCTG
>NW_010416076.1:59942-70081 GCF_000710305.1 Buceros rhinoceros silvestris | reverse complement strand
CTGATACGGTTTCTTCACACTGGAAGCTGAGGAGTCTCACAACGTTTTTCTTGTATTTAACGGGCCTGAATGCCATGTACTGCACATACCTTTGACATTGTTTTCCAGCTTCTTGGCTTCATTAAGGACCCTGAGGCTTTTCTGAAGAGAGCTCCTGGCACCATCCTTCAGGGATCCTTCAGGACAAGATGTCTGCAGGTAAACAAGCAGTGTCACACATACAGGGAAGTCTGAAGTCGTAAAAGATGCAGGAAGATGATCTCAGTGAACAGCCATCTTCATTTTAAGAGAACACCAGTGTGCTTCGAGTTATATCCCTTTGCTGTTACCTTGGTCTACAAGAGACAATTTGTCTAACTAATGTCCTTCTGTTTTTCAAGGAAGCCAGTTCTCCTCTGGAATACCAGTGACAACTTGAACAAAGAGGAGAAAATGTTTATTGTGTCAAAGAAACAGGTTTGACTCTAGGAGCAAACCATCTACAAAACAAACAAAAAGATATTTCAACTTAAACACTAATTCTCCCTCCAGCTACGGGCGCTCTGCCATGCAATAAAGTACTTCTCTCTAACAGCAGTTACAGTCCCTTTAGAAGCCAGACTGGATCTGCCGATCCAAATTCTAATACCAACAACAGACATCCCTTTCTCGTTAAAATCGAGAGTTGTAATTGCTAGGTCAGTAAAGGAAAAATCACATAAAAGAAGCAGAGTTTAAAAAGAAGGGCAAACTGCAGTTCATCCGAAAGTGCTTTATTACTAAATAACCATCCTTCACCATATTATGCTGCTTAAAGATCTTCCTTTTGAAAAACATCCCTCTCTCTCGTTAGCACAGAGGCCAATCGATAGGCAGAATGGTTTTTCTCAATCAGATTAGTATTTTCAGCTGGTAGCAAATGCTCTGAGGCCCTGAACCACTTACTATTCAGTTTGTGAGGCTGAACTCAGGTCACACATCACACTGAACACATTTCTTGGAGAATGCTCCTGACAGCCAGCTAACATTCTGTATTAGTCATGGGTCAGAGCCTTGTAACTAGTGTGTAATTAAGAAGCAGCTACTTTTCATTTTCCAGGGCAAATACATATACTCAAAAATTAACTGTGTGTCAATTAAATGACACCGTTATTATTGCTATTCATTATTTATATAATGAGCAAGCCCAGAGGTGATACTTCACGTACTACTGAATTCTACCAAAGACTTGGCTGGTTTTCGACATCACCGTAAAAACCATATAATGGACTTGCCCATTTCTTTTTCTCCTATAAATCTGAGGGAATGCTCTGGATACTCTCATAATTCAGAGCCAATTGGTTTTGTTACAGGATATCTCATGGCGTATGTTGCCATATCCCTGGGACAGAGCTATTCAAGATTCCTTGTATTCACAGGGGATGTAAATGTGTGCTGAGCTTGCATCAGAGGCTAAGTGATTTTAAGAAGTAAGACCCACATGACTGACATATTTCCAAGCTGACCTGAAATATGAAGTGTGTACGTAAATTCTTTTCAACATCAACAGAAACCACACATTTGAAAGATGAACAAAATCAGTTTCTTACAGGTTTTCTTTATCACATAAGACAAGCAGCACTGGTAATAAGAAAAATACATTAAACCAGGAAAAAAAAAGAAAGATGACTATCCAGTTAAGCACAAGACTGCTCCTGAGGGAAGAATGTTTGGCCAGATTTTGTGGCAGATGCACCTGTCAAATCAGATAATACTTTTATATTTCCTTTCCCATTAACAACAGAACCCAGGGCACGATCAATCTGTGACCGCAGACTTAAAAAATAAAGATTGCTGTTGTTATTATTAAATGACTAGGCTTGGTTGACTAGCTGCTAAAGCAGTTTATAGTCAATGAAATGAAGTTGGGAGGCCAGATTTATAATACAAAATCAAGAAGTTCACCAAATCAGGGATGGTAATTAGGCATTTGCTGACAATTAGTCAGAAAGATTTCAGTATAACGTTAATACTAGAAAAGCCCCTTCAGAGACACATACACTTGTACTGATTAAAAGCTTTATTTTATACTTACTTTAAAATAATTCTGAAAGGGAGGATTAACCAAGACAGCTTATGTAAAACATACTTTTTTTTTTTTTGCTAGCTTTTCCTGTGGCTCATTGAGTTATGATCAAGTCAATAATGAAAAATCTAAACATTTTCTGGCTTTGTGCGAGGTGAGTTTGTGTGTTTGTGGCAAGCTTGGGTCATGACCATCCCCTTTATGGTGATTTAGTAAGACTGACAGCCAAGGGTCTTTAATACTATTTTCTGAATTAGGACACCTGGCATAAATAAAAGAAAAAAAGTAAAAACACAAACAACCCCCAACTGAGCTAAACTGGAAAATTGGAAGGTCTCGGGAATCCGATTTGTTCTGATTCCACCTCTTCCAGAGCATCCATAACCTGGGCAACCCTCCTCTCTCTGGCCCTCCTTCGGCAGAAGTGGGAGCTCGTTATGTGTCTAAACACCACAACCTCAGTCGTGGTTCAGGGCAGAGGTGCTGCTATCGCGATGTCACGCAAAATGCTGCCACTGAAACTACACATCACCCTTAATGGTCTGGGGTTTTTCTGATCTATGGGGTTAGCAAAAATTTTAACAAAGCTTAACAGCAAAAGAAAAACGTTTGTCCAATTAGCCTGGTGAGTTACGGCACTCTTCTGGGATGGAGGAGATCCTTCCAGATCTCCCAGGGCTGACTCTGTGAATCACTGACTTCCCACAGCAAAGGGGAACGTGCTACATGCTTCAAATTGAAACAAAGCCACAGTCACAGCAACATGAAGACTCCCCCGAGAGCGCGTGGCCTGAACACGTGGCAGACCGAGAATTGCTGGGGACTTTGCAGAAAGGCATTTTTTCTGAGATTTCATGAAAGGATGTAAACATGAAGTAGGCACCATGCTGCCCAGTGTTGGTGATTTTGGTCACATCCAGAGGTGCAGTTCCAATGGAAGGAATACACGTACATATATACATCATATAGATGTAATAAATCCACTGGGACAGTTTTGAGGATCACATACTTGAACTTCCATATGTACAAGGTATTTTATAGACCTAAATGCTAATTCCCATCAGTTAAAAATACTTCTGCCTTGTTCTTAAATTAAATCCTTTTCACATACACTTACATTCTGGAAATTTTTTGCCTATGCAAGAGTTAGGGCTCCTCTCATTTTTACCAGGCCTGAAGATAGTTGACCATTCTGAAGTAACAAAACGGTATGAATGATTTGCACCTCAGGACATCCTCAGGAGGATAGTTAGGCAGCTTTATGCCGTTACCCAGGCACATAAAGAAGCCTGGACACCCAACACAACTGTTAGGGTTCCACCACAAAGAAGGTCAAAAGCAAAGAAGGAATCAGGACCCTAAGCACCTAACACAGCCCCTGTGGTTCCAGTGACTAGCCTATAAGCCCTCTCTAAGATGCCGAAGAATAACAGTCACACATTTCAAGATGTATTGCAAAAGAAGGTTTCTGAGCTGAGAGACACAAGCTGGATCTGTTAACACAACTCCCCTTCTCTTCAGTCAGTTACTGCCTTGACTAAGCAACGGGATGCTGAAGCTGCTTGAATGCTAGAGATTTCTCATCTGTGATAAATTTATTTCGCTTTTGAAAGGGAGAGAAAACTCACCATAAAGAGCTCAGGATGAAATTTTCTGTCATATTTTTAATACATTTTTTCCAGTCGTCTATCAGACTTCCTGTAATTGTGATGGATTTTAAGCACCATTTCATCTTCTAGCAACATTAGCTTCATTTGGAAGCAAAATAGTTTTTCCATTATAAACCAAAACTCAAAAACTCTCTGAGATTATCACTAAGGTTCTTGTAAATTAATCAATCCAGTGATGTAGAGGTTGGAACCTAACACTCAATCCTGTCCCTGTCACCTCTAGGTCATGCACAGCTTACTGCTGTTGGGAAACCTTCCCCAGCTGCTCAACGGGAAAGGCTGAGCTCAGGGACGCATGTGAGCTCCAGCACTTTTCTCCGGTATCTGCTAGCATCGGGAGATCAGAGCCTTTTACAGAAGTCAGGCACCAGCACTGCTCTCACAGAGAAGAGAATGTGGCTCCATCTTTCAGAAGAAGGAGAAAGACATGACCCCTGTCTTCTAGACAAGGTCCCAAAGAGCACCTTCTGAGAAAGGAGGGGATCACAGTTTCTAGGGGCTTCTCAGTCTGGGGAGGCTCAAATCCATGAATGCTGCACTCCTGCTCTCACGCTGAAGTGCAGCTGAAGGCAAGTTCCTTGGGGCCTGCAGAAAGAGGGAGCCTGATTTACCTGGTTAGCATTAAAGCGCTTCACTTGGGATGACTGAACACTCAACAGTCTTTGCACAAAACCAGAAAGAACAGTGAAATAGGGACCGAGCTTCACAATTAACCTATTTTTTGAATCTGTCCCCAAATCTCACACGATCAGTTATCAAATACTGGTTAAAAGCGACCTTGTTCTGCAGCGATCTGATGGTAAGGCACCGATTCCCCTACATCAAGCCAGTTACATTTAAAAGGCAGCACTCCTTCCACTTCCCTCTTTATCACCAAGGCCCCTGCTACACACACACGATGCACAACGAAAACCAATCTCCCTCTAACGAATACATCCAACTGAGATACTTAAAATCTCACCTTAACAGCATCTTAGCCTTGTTCCTTGCTACTCCCTTGCCTCTCTTTACATCACATTGCCCATCTTCACCTCCATCTCTTTCAAATTACCTACCCGCTTCCTCTCCACGGTGCAATCACGGTTCACTGTCTGTACATCCTCTCTTGTAGCCATACTCTAATTGCTTGCTTTGCTTCCTGAGTGCTGCATGTGTCTTTTTTACCTGTCCAGTCCTGCAAACAGCTGCCTGCCTCCCGCACTGTGAGTCACCAAAGGAGCAGAAGATAGATAGCTATCTGTATCGAAACCCCACAGAAGAGAAAAAATACATCCACAGCTCCGTATTTACTCCTGCCGTGTAATTAGGAGTTCCACGGAAACAAGCAACTATTTACAGAGAGCGAGTGCATACTAATGTGCAAGGTGAAATTTCTTCATCAAGAGAGATATATGGTAATTAGTGTTACTTGAAATAGAAGTTGACAATGTAAACAGCCAAAAAATATTAAAAAATTTTGTGCAGTGGCTAGATCGCTCTCTCCTCAACACAGACTTTTACAGCACGCGATTGCTTCTGCTATTCTCATAATCCAGCTCTCTGCCTTTATTCAAGCACAAGTGCAGTAACTGTTAATTGCTTCTGTTCATCTGTACTTCTCTCTGTCAAACACAGAGTCTGGCAACTGCGTATTATCCTGCCGTTTTCTTGTGTTCCTGTGTGTCTGTGAAGTGTTTCTCTGATGTTCCCTGACCAGCTTCCACAAATTAGGCAGTAACTCCTCGGCTATTTGACAAAACGGAATAATTCTGGCTCTGCTCAGAATGCTTTCTGCGCACAGCATATGCATTAAGGAGCCAAGTTCCTCGTTGCGACTCAGGCTGGAGAGCTGCCTTTACCTTAGGATCCTGTTTTTAAAAGTTCTCTCTGTTTCCTCAAAAACTGTGCACGCAGCACCTCATAGCATGAATAAACTTCTCTGCGAAAACAGTTCACAAAAGAAGCTGCACGGTCTCTATGAACAAAACTTTCCGCCTCCCTCCTCCAATTCTCCACTTCCAGGACTCTGCCAGGTGCACGCAGCTCATCCCACGTGCGGAGAAGTGCCTCTGAGCATTTTCATGGAACTAGAGGATGAAGAGTTAACTAAGGTACAGAAGTTCTTTAGATGTGTGCAAAACATTGGTTAAATAGAAACTAGCTTTACTGAGTACTCAATGACCTACATTCCTGAGGCAAAGCTGTTGGCTTGAGCCACAGACAGAGACTGAAAGGCAGAAGACAGAGAGAGGAAGAACAGTAAACAAAAAGGGAAGGAAAAACAACAATCAGGAGTTAGGAACAAACGGGGATGTAGTCTGAAGGTAGGGGTAGCCCTGACAGGGGCACAGCTTTCTGTTCTCGGCAGAGGAATCTGTGGTGGCAGGGATCTCTAAATAAAGTTGTATGCTGGCATGGGAAGGATCTGAGATCAGGAGTAGCACAGAGCCACAGAAGAGCTCAGCCTTCCTCCCAGTTTACTTATTTTTCTTACCGCTTGCATAGCTTCATCTGCAAGAGCCTTGGCTTCCTTGGCGACTCTCTCAGCTTCATCTGTGTGATCCTTGATGTTAGTATAAGCATTGAAAGCAAGTGTGGCATTGAAAGAGAAGTTTTTGGCTTCGGCGAGGATTCTGTTGGGATGGGAAAAGTAAACACACCATTAAACCTGCTATCAGCTCTCAACAGAACGTAGTACCCTCCTTTTTCAAACCCAACAGCCTGTATTTCTAAGGCCGTTCTTTAGAGAGCAGTGCTACACTTCAGACTTCAAGACTTCTGGCATCGTGTGTTTAATGGAATTCACATTTTATCTGTGCAGAAAGATATAAACCCCAATGTTCGTTAAAAGAAGAGGTGCTGTGAGATAAAAGCGGATCAGACGGTGAGAAAAGATAGTGCAGCGCTGAACACCATAATCCAGATAACCTGTATCATAACGTGGGTTTATAGGTCACGTGTTGAGCCAGGCAACTCAACGAATTTTGCACTGTATGAACACGGGGAATCATCACAAGTTTGTTTTAAAGTAGAGGACCTGAACCTGAACAACTAATTCCTTGGTCTGGCTGCCAAATGCAGATGCCAGGTTTGGAGGAGATCCCACCATCTAACCAAACCCTAAAAGTTATTTCTGACCAAAATGAAAAACATAAGTGGTAACACTTCACGTAGAAAGGGATGGTCCATTACAGGAAATGCTCCATGCTAATGACTACAATTAGATTAAAAGGTAATTATAAACACTTAGTATTTCCTGGTTCAGGGACTGGAGCTCAGCTAACCTCCTTCCAGGGGAATTTCTAGCCAGCAGGCTGGAGAAATCAGTTCAAGTATTTTCTGCGAAGAAGTACTGCACCTACAGAAGTAACTTGAAGACAACTATCTCAGTACACATTACACCTGATGCCTGTGATCCTTTTCCTGAATAAAGGGTAAATGGGCTAAAATCGTCACTTGAACTAGACGAGAATGGATTTGAACTTGGATTTTTGCCTCTCTGGGAAACGCTCTAGCCTTCCAGGTGAAGGGAGGCAGGGATTCCTCCTGCTGGACCTGTTCCAGCTTGGATAAACTACTTAGTCATTGAGACAGCGTGTGTGGAAGAAAGAGAAATTCACCCTCTAACCTGGTAATTAATCTGTTCTCTGGGGAACCGGGACAGCTGGGCTCCAATCCTTGCCCCAGTGAATATTTAATGATTTCTACAGCATGCAACAGAGTAGATAACGGGGACGAAAGCAAGACTGCCTGGACTCTGCCCGGAGTTGTGAGAGGGAGAAGCTGCTTGGCAGTTGCCGCTACGTCACTCCTGGAAAAGACTATCTCCTTCCTCAAGCACAGACGGAGCTCGCTGGCCTATAGTAAGTTTTTGTGATGCTCTGGTAGAGAAATGAGCCACCCAGAACAACTATCAAGCTAGCAGCTCTTGTACCGCTTAGAAATATGGATCAAATCCCTTCTGGTCAGGAGGAAACTGATCTCAATTTGCCAAACACCCATGCCGTTTACTCACGAGCAGGCGATTGGCCGTAAGGGAGAAGCCTGTACTAGTACCTTCTCATCTACGGGAAAAGTAACTTTTTTTTTTTCTAGGTTAAATTCATGGACTGTTCCATGTTGTAACACCCTCGACATCAATCGATATACTATTTGACGCCTTAGGGGGTGACTGGAGAGAAAGCGCTCTCCCTCAATTTCTCCTGCAAGACGAAATGCCGTTTTTCAGCAAATTTAGTATTAACTGAAAGACACTCAAGTGCCAGTTGTGAAGCCAGACACATTTTTGAATTCCTAAGACAGGTAGAGGGTGCATATTCCTGCAAAGTGTGACTGATGTCAATGCACGCAGTAAACAGCTTTATCACGACGCAGGATTACATAGCACCTTGGTATTTCTTTGTCCTGTGAAATTATGTGCCTATCTGACCACATTAGAAACTTTAACTTTGAACAATTTGCTTTTAGATAAAATATTTCATGTCCGTGATTCTGCACTTTTTTATTGTATATTTTGAGAAACTGAGGTTGGTGTCTGGATCAGACAAAATATATATACAGATGTACATGGTACTGTTGCACCACAGCGGATACAACTTTAAAGGCTACCCTAAGCTCCTGAAGGCCAAGCTGCCAACCTGCATCAAGACAGAAGCATGCGCACGCACCCATAGAAAAGGTCTCTTCAGCATCGTTAAAAACCTCTGTCTTGAAATACGTTCTGCCAGCATTTCATTAAGAAGGCAAAAACCTTCTGCCGGCGTTTTCTCTGCTACTTAGTTCCCCCATGCCAACTTCCCACGTATTCAGGTATTTATACCCAAAGTCTCTGCTGTGGTTGGCTGTGACACTCATCACCTACGTTAGACCCAGAGGTACATCACAGAACTGACGTGTCCTAGTCAGATAATGCACATAAACTTCTGCAAAAGCTGTGCTTTTCTAGAAACAGTACCCTTCAAATCCGTTTTACTCAGGAAGCCACAGCTATCATTATTTCACGTGTCCCTCAAAACCAGATAATGCACATAAACTTCTGCAAAAGCTGCGCTTTTCTAGAAACAGTACCCTTCAAATCAGTTCTACTCAGGAAGCCACATGTCCCTCAAAATTGGCTGTGACACTCATCACCTACGTTAGACCCAGAGGTACATCACAGATCTGACGTGTCCTAGTCAGATAATGCACATAAACTTCTGCAAAAGCTGTGCTTTTCTAGAAACAGTACCCTTCAAATCCGTTTTACTCAGGAAGCCACAGCTATCATTATTTCACGTGTCCCTCAAAACGTAACTTAGACTGAAGATCTAGAGCAGTGTGACTACACCGTGTATGAAGCCAGTAATTTTACAAGTATCAGACACTTAAGCAGAGATAATTTAATGCCTTTTCCTCTAAATTACAGGTGCCTGGCAAGAAAAATGTCAGTGTCTGCTCACAAGTTCTTGGGTTATTAAAGTATTCAGGTAGATCTAAAAGATGTAAGCAACAAAAAAGGAGCATATTGTTGATGTTAAAAATAAATCTTTTGTTATTCATGCAGAGCTTTTGAAAAAATAAAACTCTGAAGCTGTGTCAGGGACAGGTCCAAAAGGCAGAATATCCATGATTTCTTTGAGTATTGCTGTTGCAAATTCCACTCACTATTGATGCCTTGCTTTAAATGCAAAACCCAACCTAAAACCAAAAGATTCTCTCCCTCTGCTCCCCCCAAACCCCCTCAACTAATCCAAAGCAAAACACTCCCCGTTGTCCCTTTACCTTCTACTCTTTCCAGGAAACCATGTTCATGATGAGTTAATAAAGTGCCGTTCTTCTGAAAGGGCTGTGGTCAAAGAAACCAAGGGCACTGCGATGCTCCCCCTTAGGAAGGTGATAGTGGTAACGAGAAACTGCGGTTTCTCTGCTTCAGTTGAAGCATTTTGGGCCATGGCACCTACTCATTTTTAAACCACTAGAGCCATTACTCTCCATCACTAGAGAGGAATTCTGACAGCAAACAAACTGGCACCACGATAAGGGTCTCCTACCAAAATGGTCATCTTAAAAACAGAAATACTGCTTGTTTTTACCAGGTTCTGTAAGCGAAAATCCCCTTTTTTTCACATTGACATGGCAGTAAGCATATGGGAAGTTACTGTGTTATGAGGGCATCAGCGAGCACCGTTTGCCTGAAATGGTTTACAGGAGATACACAAATTAACCAGCTGGACAGTCGCATACTGGGGTAGAACGCTGTAAACTCCGGGTGATAGTTGTATGTGCAGGTTACTGAGTTCTTAAGTTGTTTTCTCGGGTTACTCCCAGGGACAGATGTCGAAGTCTAAGCAGAATGCCCTTCAATTTCTGGCAAGCCCAAACCTGCTTCATGGTTTTATCATTCCCGCTGGCTGGGCGCCTTACCCGTCCAGCACTGCAGAAGATCCGTTCAGCTGAGCCGCGTGGTT
>NW_010416076.1:56765-59684 GCF_000710305.1 Buceros rhinoceros silvestris | reverse complement strand
GAAGGCCAAAACCTGCTTCATGTTTTTATCATTCCCGCTGGCTGGCCGCCTTCCCCGTCCAGCGCTGCAGACGATCCGTTCAGCTGAGCCGCGTGGTTCTCCGCCTGCAACACCTTTTCTGGAAGACTCCTGTCACGCATTTCTTGGGATAAGTCGTCTATTTTATCCTTCAGCTGATCAGACATGGGCTGTACCTTACCTGCCACACCTTCTACATACTGAAAACGACAAAAAGAAAGGGCTTGAAGACTTTAGTTGTGCTCAACAGTCATCGTGCTCCACAACAATATCTAAACAGTGACAGAAGCTTCATGTTTCAGGAGCATTTGAGTGACTCCAATGTATTTTTGATTATTCAAAGATCTTCATAAGAACTATACTGTCTGAAGACCTGCCATTCCTGTTCCAAACAGCTGCCTCAAAGTGTCTCCTTTCCCACCTCTCCAAAAGGCATTTTCCCCTTCACTATCATAGTTTTCAAGGCCAGATGGAAATATTTCCAGAACCAAAGATATTTCAAGATTTGTATTGTTTTGCAGCTAAGGCACTGATCCTAGACTCTATTTACAAAATCTTTAAGGCTGAATTTTCAAAACTATGATGTAAAAGGCAAATGCAATCCCCTCCTCTCCCTGATCTAGCTAGACTTAATGTGTCGCCTGTGGTAACAATTTTATTTCTGAAGTTTCCTTCTGATACGCACACACAGTTTTTGTGCAGATAAATCTACATCTAGATCACGGAGTCATGGTGAGATTGTGAATGGGTAAAGTCAGTACCACAACCAGAATATTGTATGTAGAAAAGAAGGCAGAATCCATGAAAAGTTAAGAGCTGGCTCTGTATGAATCCCTTAAACCTCCAAGTTAATAATTTTTGTATAGCAGATGCGCTTTTCTGCCATGCAGCTATGGGAACAATGCTTTTCCTGCAGTGCCAATATTCCAACACCGACAAACAAAAAGAAAAACTCGTTATTACTTTGACTAACTACTTTGGTTCCGTAGCGATGCTTTGTTGTACTAATTATCAGGTAAGGCGGAGAAACCACTCACCTCTACAGCTAGGCTGATTTCATTTGCAAGTTTGTTGGCTTCATTAAGGACGTCATTCCCTTCCTGCAGGCTCTTTTCTACCGCTTGTCTGCCATCTTCCACAGCTTGTTTCATTTTCTATGGGATGTGTTCACACAAAGAAGAAGACGAGTTCTTAACTAGAAGGCGGATGCCAGTTCCAACACCAACATCCCAATACAAGACCGCGTTTTGTTGCCATGTCACAGCAGCACTGTGGAATTCACTGAGCTTTCAAAGACAGCAATGATGATAAAGCGCATATAATGTAAAACTTTTCCATGCTCTCCCACCCCCGGCTTTGTACCCCTCCCACACGGTAGGTTTTTTTATTGTTCTAAGAGGTAAACTGACTGTGGTGCTACTGCAAAAGGAACCAGAAAGAAGCTAGAACCTCATCTTTACCCAGATGTTCAAGTTCCTCATCTCGACAGGTACGTTCTCTGCCCATGAAGGCAAAATTCAGGAAAATATTTCTCTGCTTTTCTATTTATGTCCACTGGTGTTTCACTAACTCCTGAATGTAAAATAGAAGATGATGGTTTGCAGCAACCTTAGGATTCTTCATTCTCTGACTAGTAAAAATAGGGCACATTGTGTAGTAAGGATGGACTTCTGGATACGGACCGGGGAATTTCCTGTGCAGGATTCATGGAGTATCACAGACTCGTTTCATAGGAGACCGTGGGCATACTAGTGTTAAGAGTGCTGTGACGACTTATTGGTCAAAAGAGGGTCAAAATATAGCACACCCCCCTCCCCCCCACCTCCCCAAAACAAGTAGGTGGGCAAGACTGCTGGAAAAGACGCACTCTGCTATCGCAACACTGAGTATTTCCAAAACTGAGACGGCAGGTAAATTCTCCAATCTTTATCCATTCAGCTTTGGGAAGAAAACGCACAGAACAGAGATCCCCTAACTTCCTCACAGCACTGTTACTTCCTTAATTCAATCGAGCCCACAAATCTCTGCTGAGAACTGAGGTCTGGCAACTCTAACCTCATCGCTGTACACGAGGCGAAAGTTCATCGTGCTACAAACAGTGTTGAAGCATTTATCTTCGTTTATGTCTTGGTTAAAAGCGTGTTAATGTACACTATAATGTGCTCTTTAAGTCTCTGCAATTTAAATTAAAACACAAGCAGACCCCTCTGCTGTGCGAGAGATCACTTACAACAGCCACTAACCACAGCGGACAGAGCTTCATTTATTACTCGGTAATATCCCCATACCCCTTTCAGTCTTCTTCCCAGGGGAAGAGATGAAAGCGTAAGTCTTCTACGAGCAAATATATGACAGCGAAGATTTTAACTGAACTCCTATTTAAAACCTGAGCACAAGATTTGTAATTTACATGGCTATTTATACTGGGATGAATTTAATTCCCCCCAGAATAATATACCCAATGCATCCTCCACTCAGTAATTAAAAGCAGATGATCCTATTTTGATAAAGCTGTGGAGTAACTCTACTTTTAAAAGGCAATGCATTTCCCTATTCTGAGGAACATATTTCCTTCTAATTATGTCAGATAGAGCTATATTTTAATAATATTTTTGTTTTGCCTATATTTTTGTTTCAGGATTTCATTGTGCAAAGTTTGAAACTGTGACGAGACTCCCAAGTAATCAAGGATGCCACTTGTCAGCACTCACCTCTACCATGGTCATATTTTTTTGGTTGATTGTAGATAAACGATCAGCCTTCCTAATTTTATTCGTAGCTTCTCTGAGCAGATCTCGAGCATCATCAACTTTAGCGTGGTAGTTCGCTAGCTTGTTCTGGACCTCCTTTTTGAGATCCTCATTTTTCTCACTGGGTTCACCAAATAATTTCCTCACCTTG
>NW_010416076.1:49447-56594 GCF_000710305.1 Buceros rhinoceros silvestris | reverse complement strand
TGCCCTACACCAAACGATCTGAATATTCTTAGTAACATGCCTTGGAAATAGACTTCTAAATTAAACCTCAAAGTAACTTTCAAGAGAACACGTGCTTAAAAAAGTGAAACGACAGTTATTCTTAAGCTCGTTCTTAAAGAGGTTTTTAAACGCCACCAAGGTCCTATTTATGAGGTAGAAAACATTCAAATCTTCTCCACTGAAGACTGTTTGTCTTTTTTTTTTTTCCCCTAAGTTGCCATTCTTGAGATCTAACTAGTAAAGTGAGGTTTTCTGAAGCATTTCAACTTGTCAAAAAGATTTCCTTCACTCACATTAACATGACAGAAAGTGCTTTCCTACCTTGAACTGAGGGGGATATGCAGATATGCCTGATTTCAAGCTGTCTTGGAGCAGACAAACTGGTTTAGACAGTCAAAACCCACAAATCCTTTCCTGTGAAATAAACAACCTCCAGGATCCCTGGATTTATGACATTCCTGTAGCCAAAGAATTTTGCTTATCTAAAATAAATTCTGGGTTATCTGCTCTTCGGAAACACAGAAATAGAAAGTTCACAAGTGCCTGCTTTTGGCCGGGGATGGAGTATTTCCTGGTCGTCAGGGATCAAACTGCACCCAGTTTGAAAGGACTGGAGAACCGGAGTCGTTACGCCCTGTCATTTGTCTGCCTCGCGACAGCAGGCCGTGGAATCAGTTTCATATAATGCAACAAAAAGGACAAAAGAGGACCACTTCCAAAAAGACGCCTTAGAGATAAAAAAAAATCCTAAGTAAAGAAGAATCTGTAGGATAGATAATACCTACGGAAGAAATAATTTCAGCACACTAAGGCAATCAGATTACAGACTTGATCTGAAAAGTCTGAAGGAAAATAAATGAGGGAAAAAGCTGCATGTGTAAGAGAAGTTTTGCATCTATGAAAGCAAGACGACTTTATCTGTCGCCTTCATTTAACTTTTGAGAATTCAATGAAAGCATAGGAGAGCTAAGAGGAATGCACTGAATTCTTGTCATTCTCCTGGATGGAATTCTGAGAGCAGAATACAAAATCACTGCCAAAAGACACCTTGCCAAAGAAGAAACATGATTAACGGCTTCAAAGTGCTCATGAGACTTGCAGAGCTATTCAAATACACGAGCCTGTAAGAAAACACCTGAGCATAGTGATCCTCACACGTGTGTGCACACACAGGTTTAAGAATGATTGGTTTTCCTTCATCCCTTTTCCTTTCCTATCCACTATCTTACTACATTATTTAATGAGTTTTAAGACATTTTTCTTCAAGAGGCAGTACTTTTGGAGTTTCAGCAAACACTATCTAGGGACCTTTCCACCCTGCCCTGTAATCCACAGTGACTAATTTTCCTTCTGTTGAGTTCACTGTCAAAATTTCTTGGCTCTCAATGGCTGCCTGTAAAGAGGTAATCCCATTCTTAAGATAAACCATACAACTCTGATGGCAATCGGCGAGTATATTCACGTTACTTCTTAGTATAAAATGTATTCCTTTATCAGGAAACAAAAGTAGTCACTTTGCTCACTTCAGGAAGGATGATAAGAAGGAGAGGATTTATTTCCCCTCAGAAAAGCCCGGTTGCATTTCTATTCTAGCTACTGAGCTAGAGTACAAAACGATTTCACATTAGTCAGACAGTTGCACGTTGGCTGCAGCATCTGAGGACTAAGAACACCTTCTCTGAAAGGCGACCCCCTAGTCTGCCCTAAAATGGCAGGCAGCACTTTCAAAGTCTTGGCTAAATCTTTCTCTTCCCCACTTTTTCCTGGCTCGTTTCTATGTATGGGTGGAGAAGGAATAGACGGTGGAATCAGAAGTAAGAGCAACAAAATAATCCTGAGAAATATGTTTGCGATACAGTCCTTCTCCAGAGATCAGAAAGCAGAACCATTGGAACTATGGGAAGAAATACTGTACCGGTACAGTTTTCAGAAAAATCCGAGTCTGTACTGCTTGGAATTGTTAGCAAACCCTGTTAGCTACGTTGCCTCACAGTGTGCACGTGCCTGAGAACTGACATTTTCAGGCCTGAATACCTCTGTCCCAGAGCCACCACATCTTCCGTGGACCAGGCAGCTGCTCAGCGGGATGACCTGCTAGCGGTTTGTGCTAAGCAAAGCCCAGCTCTGGAAATACTCCTGGTCTGACTGACACAGCACTTTCCTGGATCAGGTGAGTGCTCAGCCTTTTGCAAAATGCTTTATGAAGAGCTGCCAAACTAATCACATATAGATATATAGTTTTTATTTTTACCGATGGCTAAACAACCAAGCCCTGGGCTTCTGAACTGCCACAGAGATGAAATATTCTGATCTACACTATTCTATATATGGCAAAATAAACCCTTTGGAATGTCCATGCTACTGGACAAGCTTTGCAGACAGACAAGATTGTTATTAGACCAATTAGTTTTCCAGAAAAAATCTCCAAGCTTCTAGAGAGGCTTTCTAGTACAAAAGCCATTCACCAGGTATAAAGCAGAAGCTAAAAAACTGAGAAGAATTGCTTAGAATTCAATTAGAAAAGTTGTTGGTACTCGCGGAGCAGAGAAGTAATTTCCCAGGGTTTGCTTTCCACATACGCAAGTGTTTTCTGAAATGCAAACGCTATATTAACAGATATGAAGTATTAGACTTTGCTTTCCTTCATATTTCTGTGAGCTCCAGCTTAAAAACTCGTTTGGAGAAAGCTGACAGTCACATTTACAAGAGACAGATATTATCACCGGGAGGTTGAAGACTGAGGTCTCTCCTCACTTTAACTCGTCTCGAGCTATTCTTTCCTGCATATTCAGCTCTCTGTTCCTCAGCTCTGCCATCATCCTCTCAGCCTCCCTCTGCAGTTCTGGAAGACTCTTCTCCAAGGTCTCGTCTCGGGTTCTGAGCGTCTCGTTCAGTTTTATAGCATCTTCCTTCGCAGCTGCAAGGAGCCAAAAAAAGAGTTACGTAGGGAGTTAGTACATGAGAACAACAGAGAGGGTTTAAGCATCTGCCCATCAACTCTATGAGCAAGTGAAATGCAACTTGCACTGGTTATTCCCACTGTGCAATATAAAGAACGGTTAATCCAGTGATCACAAACAAACGAGAAAATGTTATGAATTTCAAACCATTTATTATAGCTCACTTTTAAGCACAAGAATTGAAGAAGTCTTTACATCCAGCATTAGAAATATATTGCTCCCTTCCTCCTCCCAGAAAGTAAGAATTTGCACTGAACCTTCAGAACAGCAGAAGATAATCTGGTATATTTGTCACAGAATTAAGTAGCAGGCAGTACAAGCAATGAAAATTAGATTTAAATTACTTTGGGAGAACTTTAAAATATGCAATTGTTAGCATTCAGACTTAACAGTGCTGGGAAGAATAAACAAATGGGAAATCTGAGAAAATGAAGGAGAGAGAAGAGGCGTGAAAGACGCCCACAGATGTCTAAACCCGCTCATGAGTTTAGAAGCAGCATCATCAACACAGTATTATATTCAAGGACTGACTAAAATCTTTCTGCTACAGCACATCACAGCTTTTTGGAATATCCACTTTCAGAAGCAACTTGGTTATTCACTACACTCAATTTCATCTCCAATTTTAAAAAATCCTCTGCCCTTCCCCATGCACAGGGCTCCTACATCACTGACTTCTCCAGAACGCTGCAGTTGCTGGTCCATGGGTCCTTCTAAATACTTTAAATTAAATCTTTATTGGAAGAAACTAAACTCTGTCTTCCAAAATTCAAATAAAGGACTACATCTACACGTTGTGTAGGTTTAGAGCAAGTTGTGAAGAAATTTCTAATCCAGTGACGTCTTCAGTTTGCTGGCGAGAACTGAGATTGGGATCTTTAATCAAGAGTGATTATGTGTGGGGTAGTGAGGACTGGAAAAAGACTATGCTTTGCCTAAATGGATCACGGATCACTTCTGTTCATTATGTTGTGTTACATTACTAAGTTACCTCAGGCCAATACAAAGATACTATTTTTTCATGTCTGAAATAAATAAATAGTAATTTAACCTCCTTGAATAATTACTTTAAAAGAAAAAACGCCTATGTTATCTCAGCTTTTATTAGCTCAAGGAAAACTTACACCTAGCTTTATCCTACTCCCCCTTCCAACTCTAACTCGTTAACATAACAATTTTTGCTTTCTAGTCTTAGTATGCTGCAAACTGTCAGAGTCCAGTGGTGGTAAAAGATTTGGGTGCACTGAGATAGACGAACACAAGGAAGTGCAAAGTGGAAATTCCACAGTTAAGAGGGAAAACTAATTACAGGCACTGAGAAGTTCAGGAAGTCAGTGATGAGTTCAGCAGAAATGGATCAATGCTCAGAGTATGGTCATTACAACAAATCACTACAAACTTCTCATTTGTAACAAGGAGCTCTTATGGTTTGAAGAATTCCTCGATGCCCGTTCATTTAGGGAGACATCTGTCAGCTCTACCATCACATTCTTCTGAGCACTTTCCGTACCTTCTCGAGCCTTTCCGTCACAAACAGGTCCTTTCAGGGCATTTCATCCTGAAGTTGTGTCCTACTGGCCACAAGCACTGTGGAGCTCTGGGTCACAGATACCATTTCCAGAACTCCAAAGTACTACGACTTTCAGAAATCTGTGATCTGGAGATGGAGGACAAGGAATGGGCGTAAAGGACACCTGCCAACTGGTTGGTCATCTCAGTCAGAACATCATGAGGGGACATGAAATTTTTAAGAAACAAGCTAGCAATGTCTCACAGGCCAAAAAGAGTGGCGGCAGAGAAGGTAACGGGCCAATATGTGTTTAAAACACTGTCAGATTTTACAGCAATCTCGGAATGGCTCCAATGTAAGATGAAAGTTTATCCTCAGTTCTTGAAAGATGGTGATCTTGAACAGGAAGACAACTGAGGACGGCAATCAGAAATAAGGATATAGAAATTACCACAAGCAGAGGAAGAACATTTTGAAGACCTCAAGCTGGAATGGACAGAGACCTGCCATTCTAGAAACTTGAAAGATCGGGTGCAGGACACTAGAAATCCAGGAAAAAGACCATCTGACTGGGAACAAGCAAATGTAGTGCCTGCTCTGAAGAAATGGGAACTCCACTAAGGCCTGAGACCTTGCTTTGGCAGCAAGCGGAAAACAGGATGTGGAATAAATTTTTTTTGTCTTTTTTTTTTTCCTAAAGGCAGCACATGTCAGACAGCAAAAACAGTTGAGTATTTGCATTAGCAACTCTGGAAAAAAACAAAAGGAAGTCTACTGATAAAACATGCTCATGAGGAAAAGTAAGGCAGTCTTAGTAGAGGAGGCTTGGCATGCTGTGCAGAAACAACTGGGTGACCTTCAAAACTGAAGTAACTGGACTAGCATGGGATTCAGTAGTAGAAAATACAAGGTTATGAACGAAGTAACAGCAGAAATTTCAGCTGGAAACTGCAGGTGTGCAAGTTAGATGTTAAAAGTTAGTGAGTCTATTATGACTCTCCAATGGTACCCACCTGCGACAAAGAGGAAACGCTATCCCAGAATGTATTAGGAGAGCTGACAGAGGCGGGTTTTACTGATGCTGAAATGCAAGACACTGGAACAACCTCCTTTCAAGGTTTGTTACCTGTGCTCAGGAAAGATGAACCTCATTTCGAACAGAGCAAGGGAAATTATATCAAGGTGAGCAGGAGATTTGGGAAAATATGCTTTAAGGTGTTTTAGTCTAGAAAGAAAAAAAAGGCCAAAGGGGAATATGATTCCTCTCTACTGGAGTAGAGTAGCTGGGAGTGGGGGAAGGAGGAGAAGCACCAGAGAGAAGAAAAAAAACCTGTTTGAACTGAAGAACAAGGCTGGCAAAAGAACACACGCTGATAGAGTAAACAGGAATGTTTGTAGCGAGCTCCGAGGTCTGCCGTCACGACGAGTTCTGGAAGTGCCTCCTCAGGTTGTGCGCATTTGTGGAAAGGACTTTGAAGACAAGGGTTGGGGAGTTTGGGGTAGCAGCCCAGGAGGGGCTCATCCAGCCCAGCACTCCTACATTTCATCTATTCTCCAAATGTTAACTTGGCCACTAGGCAAACACATTGATTTTAAAGCCTTTGTCTACTTGTAAGATACTGCATCAATTTATTTCACCCTCTGTACTTCCTGTTGCTAAACCCGAGGAAACTTTTGTTTGGTTTACAAACACACGGCATATACTTTGTGGGGCAAAAAAATTGGTTTAGGCCTTGTTATCCTAAATTCATCTTCAAATATAAGCTACCTGGCCTTTAGTTTAAAAAAATCCTTGAAAACTTGCTTACTTTTTCTTGCTGCTTCTCCTGTATTTACTACATGCCAAAGATGCATGTCCTAACGATACCCTAAATTGGTGTTCAGTTCAGCTACAGGGTGTGCACAGGGATGTGTTACGTGATAAGCGATATCAAATGTATTTTATAGCACTAGGACAGAAGTGGAAGCTTTTCCTTTCAACAAAGTGGTCGTGCAGAAGCGTAACTCCTGAAATCAGTGCCACAGTGGGGGGTTTGAGGAAGAAAGATCGGTAAAATTCAAGTAAAAAAATGTGCCTCTGATTGCCAGTAATTTTCATATTTTTCAGCCATTATCTTCTTCAATAGCTTCACGCAAGACATAGGTCTTGCTTCTCAAAGCCATCTACAACGCTTTTGCTCAGTGCTGCTTCGAAAGTGCAGCGCATCAGCTTGGTGAAGAGAGAGAGCCGGCCCCACGCCCTGCGGAGGTGGGTTAGGAGTCACGCACAAAGCAGGAGCTCCTTAACAGCAAGTAGTGATGTATTTCTGAAGTCATTTGGGGGAATTCAGATGAAATGTTAATGTACCAAGCGCTAAAATTACACAAATCTTTTTTTTACCAAAACGTGTTTTGAACCGTGTTGAAAATAAACAAAAGCTGAGCCCTGTTAGTCGCTTCATCGTAATAGCTTTTCTTTAAATAACTGCAAAAATCCCGAAGGAACACACTCAATATTCTGCTACTCTTTATTCACAATTACCCATATGCTGTTTATATAAACTGCACCTGTAGATCGGAAAGCTCTGAAGATAGTTGACTGCAGTTTCTTCACTCAACGTTTAACACACTTTATTTCTCAGTGAATACACCCTTCCTCACTCTCTCTCAGACGCTC
>NW_010416076.1:36817-49357 GCF_000710305.1 Buceros rhinoceros silvestris | reverse complement strand
CTTCCCCACCGCCCTTCAGTTTTCTTGAGATACCATTGGCGTATTTTTCCAATACCTTCAGCAGCTTGGAGAAGGCCTTTGATGAACCGTCCAAGAGATTTTGCTCTGTCATTAGTCCTCTCGGCATCCTGCCTGGTTTGCTCACCATCTGCTGTCACCTTGGTAGCCTAGTGATCCAAATTCAGGGAAATATGATTAATAAACATGACAAGGTTGCACCTGCTGGCTGAACCTAGGTACAAAACTTTCCTTAGGCAAAAGACAATCAATGAATTATTGATCAGACGCATGGGAAATGACATGCTCTGTTCGAGTACACAATTAAATTTTATTACCTTTTCCTTTAAATGGAAATTGGAAGGCTTTATTTCAGGTTCTTCGAAACCCTAGCTGTGTGCAACAGCACGCAAAGGGAGACAGGAGGCAATTATTCACTGGATTTACTTAAAGAAACGTTGTTTGGAACCTTTTAATAGATTCTTCAGGGAATACTTCCCATAGTTTCACGACTGTGCACTTTCCGATTGACAAAGAGCAGCAGATACCACGACCTCTTTGCTTCCTCCCCGGAGGCGTTCTCAAAGAGATAGTTCACACCAACAAGCAACAAGAATTTTAAATCAATACATTAATTAAACCAAGAGAGAAGAAAACTTTAAAAGGCTGGGTTTTTTCAGTGCTAATGCTTGAAGTTGTTTGTTTATAACGTATTGGGGCGCTCAGCAAAATTCTACCTTTGTGTAACTAAACACTTTATAATTTTATTGAATCACAGCAGCAGCAGGGTGAAGACAGACATCTGCTGCAGACTTGAAAGCATGCTGAGGAAAGGAATCATCTTACGACATTCTCCTTAGCTCTCAAGGTCCTTGTTTACAAAATTGACCCATTTTTATTACAAAGCAGCCGATGATTTCAAGCCACAGAGGGTGTCAAACTGTACTGTAAAGCAAAAAAAAAAAAAAACCCCAAACCAAAAGCCCTCAGTTTTTTCCTTTGGGGAGTACATTCTGCAGAGATGTCTCGAAGCAGGGCATTACGATCTTTCCAATCTCTGTGAAATGGCTGGAAGGTCAAGGATTCAAAACGAGCTTAAGTTTTCACTGACTTGAGCAGTACAACCTGTTTTCTCAGTCACAAAAACAACCCCACGCTTTTCAATAATAGTCAAAGAGAAATAGCATCTCTTTAATACATTTAAATTTTGCCTAATTAGCTTCTAGATGAAAGCCCTCAAGAAGCATCAGCTGGGTTTCTGGAATGAAATCCCTGACGTTATCACACCACTTACAGCTTTGGTCTGCTTCAGGGTAGTTCCTCTGAAAGTAATTCACAGGGAGACGGTTGAGGTAAATAGAATTATACCGGGAGAACGAAGAACCCACACTGGCGGGGGGAGTTGGCTCTATTTCATAGCTATATCGGCAGCGGAACGCAGCTATTGCCATTTACACAGCTTCATCCATTCTATTGGTTACTTCCACAAAGATTTACAAAACCTCTTTACCCGCCTGGATACAGAACTGGAATATTGTCACAGTGAGCTGTAAGAGGCAACCGGGACAGGAAAAGGGCAAAACCAGAAAACAGTCTTGATGGACCACTGCTCTAATCCAGCCTGGCGTTTCTGACGTCATTCCATTCTTCAGGTAATGGAGAACTACCTTCTTATTTGCTGTCGAATCCTCCACAACCAGCCTTTTATTCTTTGCGTTTTATTTGCTTGGAATTTTCACCTTCACTTTTATTATATGCTGCAATATTTCTAAGTCCTTTACTGCAAATGGTGGTTTATAACTTCCATATGCTTTTCTTAGTTTTGATTACTTTTTCCGCACTGATGTTAATTCCAATTGGCCATTTTAACCACTCGCTATTTCTGACTGAATGGCATGTGCTGTGTTTTTGTGCACATTAATCTGTCGTCGAACAGTTTTCATTTCCTCTCGGTGACAGTTCTCTTTAGTGCTTACAGCCCATTCAGCTCCACTGAAGGCTTTCTGCAATTTGCCATAATTTGTGTGGCTGAAAAACAACCTTTTGCTTCATTATCTGGTCTAGCTTTAACTCCACAAACCCAATTACATGGCAAACACCCTTCACGCTGTACCTAGCCAGTCCATGGTTCAGGAAATGTTTCCTTTTGTTAATAAAGTTCCACCCATTTTCTGTATGTTCAGTTTACTAGAGTTCACCGTTTCTGTAAGGTCAGTCTTGAGCACCTCCTGACCGTTTGAACAGTCCCTCTTTCTGGGGGAGCAGAAAGCTCTGAAGGGACCCAATTAGAAGGGAAGAGGGACTAAAAGCAGGAACTGAAAGGAAGTTAAGAGTCTGGGGTCTGCCTGTGGTGGTAGATGGGAGCCTCTGCACACAAACATGTAACGATGTAATTAATGCAAGAAAGATGTGAAGATCTTCTGAACAGCAGAGTGAATGAAGGGAAGAATATGAGAGGAAAAAAGAAACAGGAGTGCTGCGCTGTTGTAAGAAGATCATTGGTTGAAAAGACCACAAGGAAGGAAAAACTCCAGAAGTTTTGTAGGAACTAAATAGTACAGTCTTCTACCTTTTATCTTAAAACGGATAGATTTTGGTTTTGCATGGAAATAAACACCTCATCAGCATCAACCTTCTTCTTCATCATTATTGGTTTCACTCTGAAAATTCTGCAGACCAGACGCAGGGCAGGGCTTTGTTATTTGTGGTTGTGCCATGTGCTCCAAGTGCTATCATCGTGTGGTTATCGGCTGTATCCTCACTCGGAAGGGAGACTTGAAGTCACTACACATCAAGACTTACTCTTCTTTCTGGGACATTATTCCTGTTTACAGGCACAGAAAGAGAAGGGCTGGACTTGCCACCAGCTGCTAGTTCCAGTTAACAGCTGCAATCCAGTTAACAACTCTCTGTAAGGACAATCGGAGATCAGAGTCCTTGCCCCAAAGGAAATTGGCAGGAAGGGAAGCGGTGATCATCTGGCCATCACACTAACTCCCCTAAGATCACACCTTCAATATTCTTCCTTCCAAGACTAGTCTACAGAAGGTCAGAATTCACAACATTATTTTAGATTATCTCCATGGGGGATTAAAAATTCTTTAGTTCCGTGGTGGTGTGCGTGTGGGCAATTGGAAGAGGAGACTAAAAGGAGCAACTATGCAAAGGAAGAAAAACTGTCTTAGCCCGAGATCGAGAAATCTTAACACAAGAACTGTAACTTGCCCTGTTTGTAGGGCTGTCGTGAGTTCAAAATCCACCCAGACATAAAACTACCCTAGTTGGTTCTGGCAGAAAAATAAAACGTCAAACAGAAGTGAAAAAAGCAAGCTCTCTTTATACTCACAGCGAGAGTATGTTGCTGAATGCATGGGCGAGTGGGCGTACAGACACACACAAACACGCTGCAGACGCCCACTACCTGTGATTTCACAGGGGTTTTTTTCAAAATTGAATGTAATCCACACAAACAAAGCAGTTTCTCTGAGAATTTTAATTCTGTAAGCCGTGAACAATTTTAAGAAGGATGTTGAAACCCTGTGGGGTTCATCACTAAGCCATGTCCTCCTTATTTGGCTACTTCAGGGCAGGGGAGCACAACTCACAAACGTGATTTTGGCTAGTCCTTCATTTTAATTTATTTTGGACATTTATTTTGCAGCCAGCCCATTTTCCTTCGGTTTTTTTTCCTCCACTAGGTGGCACAATTTATACTATTTTCTTTGTCTTGTACTGACTCCAAGAATGTCTATATGGAAACAAAAGTTTCTGAAGAAAAAGAGTAAATAGCACATCGACTGAAATCCGTAAGATTCTCTGCCCTCAAAAAAGAAATACGGAACACATATATTTAACTAAACTCACACACCTCGTGCATATATTTGAACTCTCCTTTTAAACATTGTCCTCATTTCAATTACTTCATTCATCCACTCTTATTGAGAACTTGGTATTTTTAAACCAGGACTTCCAGTGCCTCGCTATACCATTTCTTTGAAATAGGTGGATCGGACTAGGCTACCATTTGCTCTACAGCTCCTGCAGAAACAAGCCAACAAAATAACCCAAAGTGGAAAAGGAAAATGCAGAACAGCAACGTTTTTCCTGCAATGTGCTTGAGGCGGCTGGCCACTAAGTAACCCTGAGTGAGACCAGGCTGCTTGTCTTGTATTGCAACAGCCCGTCTTCAAAAAGAAACAGGCTGGGCACTACCCTGAGATGGTGAGACTCGGGAGGTTTGAGAGGGAATAGGAGGAGATGATGTTGCTGATGCAGAAAGCAGAGAGCCTTACCGGAGACGGTGCTACTGTTCAGAAGAAAAGGAAGGAAACCAGGCCGTTCTGTTTCCAAAAGCCTCGGTCAGTCAAAGAAAAACTCTAAATGTGTGAGAAACTGAGCGGTAATCCCATGGTTTTGCTGCCATTAGGTTTGTAACACACCCTGCAGCTGAAGTCACGGCAAAGCCCATAAATACTGTCAAGAACTTCCTTCAGCATCAGCTTCTCCAAATAAGCTCATTCTTGGGTGCTCTGTATCAGCATCATTAAGCTTTTAAAACTAGTATGAAGTTTTGCAGAAAATATCTCTCAATATATTGGCCCACAGAAAGAGATTGTTAGAGGACTTGCTGCCATTTCAAACACTGAGACTGAGAAGCATCTTATAATTCATCTATTCGTTCATGTTTAATTCACATGCAGAAGATTTCTGTCATTATGCAGCCGTAACCAAAGCCATAGACCCCGCGTGATCACAGACTCACTCTTGTCAGCAGTTCATCCATTTCTGTCACCAAGGTATCCAGGTTTTCCTGTGCCAGCTGAAGAAGTCTCTCTGGTGCTCGCTGAGGTGAAAGCAAATGCTGTTGGGGAAGAGAGGAGGGAGAGTGACAATCTGCATGTCACGGATCTCAGGGCTTCCTGAGGAGCAGAGAAGCAGCATCAAAAATCTCCCGTTCATGACAGTCTACAGCTCCCTTTTGTCATCGGCTCTTGTGGCACATCCAGCCGCATACTTGTCTCGGGAATCTCGACAGCTTTACATAGTTTAGTGGGGACCCTGGAAGCATGGAAGGGAACGTAGAGTACATGAACTACATAACGGCTCGCTGGACCACGGGGACGAACCATTTTATTTGTATGCAACATCACCACTTCTGTGCCTGCAGTAGAATTCCTTGATGTTTGTACACAAATTATCGCTGCTAGATTATTTATTAAAATCAGCCAGAATAAGTAACTGTAATAACTATTTATCAACGAATGCAAATTTGAAGCAATTAGATCTTGACTTGTTTTTCTTCCCTGAACCTACTCATGGCTCTACATCTGCACAGATTCAAGTAGAGCTGTATTGAAGCCCTGTTATTGATGTAGGAGAACACTCTGAATGTACCTTTAATTCCTGTGTCATGTTCTCAAAACCATGCAACGTTTTATACGGAGCAGGCGGAGGACCGCTAAGGTTAACACTCAGGATCATCTGGTTTAGCCGATCCAGGTCGCTGAGAAGGAGTCCTGTGCATTCATCATCACAAGCTGGGGGGGAGAACAGCAAGGTTTATTTATTGTCGCTAAGTGTTTAAGGTATATGTCTGAGTTAGGAATTTTATGGCACACACATGATTCTGTGAGAGGCAACAATAACTTCTGGTAATTCACCCCAAAAGCAAAATGTGAGAAAAAACCGGAAACAGCTGCTGGGAAACAGGAACGACCTTATTGCTTGGGACTTGGTAACAGGGCAGTTTAATACACAACATGAAAAGCAAAATTGGTAGGCTCACCTTACGATGAGAGGAAATAATTAATGCTGTCCATTATGGACCAGCCAATATACAATCCTAAGTTCGACACGCGCTTTGGACAAGGTTTGAGAAAAGTGGACGGGTAATTTGGAAAATCTTAGGAAGTATAGTATGGCTGTGGATTTGAATGTAAAAAAAAAAAGACATCTTACTATTTACATACTTTTTAGTCATCTAGCAGCACGGCCACTCGTGCTGAGCATGTAATGCAGACAGTAGAAAGAGTCCAGGTAAAAATACTGACAGCTTTCTTTTAAGAAATGTTTTTTCCACCTCCTTTCACTAAGCAGCTTCTAAGTTTTGCACGTATGCCTCCTTTCTTGCAAATACTCTTTAGGATGAAAAATCCTGGTGTGTGCTGCGTATACGAAAAGGAGCTTGCATCTCCCCCCCGCCTTACTTTCTTTGAACCATCACAAGGAACGCTCAGAACCTTCAAGCTTTGTATCACTGCTGCTGCAGACAGGAAAATTCCTCATCCTTTAGAGCAGAGTTGTGGGAATGCCTTTCTGTTTCCCTGCTTAGGGATGCGACACACAACTGGCAAACCTAAACAGCACCTCAGGAGACGGAGCAAACTGAAACACTGATTCGCTGGTGATGATAACGGACACAGAGGGTTGCACCTGGAGTCTCACAAGTAGGTAATTATTTATTTCAGCACCACTCCTAGGCAGCCCAATGGCTAAAACCACACTAAACAGGTATGTTTCCGTGGAAAAAGAGCAATAATTTTCAACAAAGAATTACATTGGGGTTTTTTTTCCCTGATACTTGTTCTTCATATAGATTAACTCTTCTCTGTTCTTTAAAGTTTTCAAAGTTTTATCTACACACTGTTCTCACTCTGTAGGTTGGCTGTTCAATACAGCAAGGAGCCAAATACAGAGAAGAGCAGAATAGTGGATACTAGTTTAATGCACCATGAAACTTGTGAGATGATTGAAAAGGAGACAAGACAGGCACTGGATTAGTGCAGCAAGAAGTGGGTGCAAAAAGCTAGATACGGTTATTTTAAGATTTCCTTTTGCATTTTCATTGCTTCCATTTGGAGACTTCTTCCTCCTATTTCACAGTATTGTGTTACATAAGCTGAACTGTGCTGGAACTTCTCTGCAGTTGTTAACTGTGGGCACGATACGTGATGATTTATGTTTCTACATGAAAATAATAAAAAAAAAAGCAGCTTATTACCATCCCAGCTCTTGCCATCTGTGTGCTGGCGTTTAGAAGTCTGAGAGAACTAAAGGAAAAGCAAGTTTTACAGCCAGCTGGAAGTTTTGTATAACAACTACCTGCTCTGTAGCTGGTCAGGAAAGTAAGTAGACCCGACAATCATTTTGCAGGTTGCAAATAAGTAATCTCAGACCCGAAAAAAGCTGGAGTTTGTTGTTTTTTTCTTTGTCTGATACATTATTCTTTCACTTACAACACAAGCTGAATCTATTCACCCTCAAAATTATCACAGCGGTTCCTAATAAAATGCTAAAAATCCGCTGTGTGTTAAAGACAAACCCCATTCACACCAGAAAGGAAAAAACCGAGCAGCTTATAAAGCGATGAAGAATTGCCAATGAGTAAACAAGCGGTAACTGAGCATTCGGGATAAATTAACCCCTCTTGCACGATAATCGGGTTGAAAAGAGGAACTGCATCACATCAGGACCACGGCTGAGCAGATGAGACAGGACTAAGCTCCTCCAACACGCAGTCTGAAACGTAACGTAGCTATGGGAAATGTTTCAAGAGCATGACTCTATTTTGCAAGACAAAATACTTCCGTGTCTATCTATAAAACTGTCAGGATAAATTTGTGTCTAATATTAACAAATGCAGCACTACATTCAGATCGTTACAGCGCTGCACGCACGTCACGGGCAGATCATGCAGTCAGGATTTCAGTACTGCAGCACACAATTAACACAAATTATGGCATTTTCCACTCACACACTTCCCCATGCATGGTAGGTCCTGAAAAGGTTTTGACCTACCTCTTGTGAGAAGCACCTCCAAAGTCGGCATGCCAAAGAATTTTTGTATTTTTTTAAATAATTGCTCAAGTAATAAAAGACAGAAAAAGTAAGGCCAGCTAACCACTTATTCCATCTTGCAAAGAGAAGATAATTTACAGTAGAGGAATCACTAATAAACAAGAAATCACTAATAAACACTAAAATTCTGCCCCTCCAAAAGAGAACACCAGTAGAGAGCTGACAGCTCCCTTGTCATTGGTGCTGGGTTCTGGGAGTTTGAATGATCAGTGTGTCTCCAAAATCTGGGAAAATTCAGGTTCTAAAGCACCAACTCAGCTTTATTTCTGATTTTTGTTATGTAGAAAGTCTCCTTTGCTGGTTCTGGTACATCCAGGTACTAGTCAGGTTTTTATAGTGCTTGAGTTGGGCAAAAGACAATGGAGTGTGGATCTAAACTCCTCAGGAGCTCACGCACCAAAAGAAGGGGGAACAAGTGATGGCTTAGTGTGAGCAGAGGTGCCCGTCCCTTATCGGGCTCATGCAAACAGAGAAGCAGCAGTCCAGCACAGAGGGGAGCCGTGCCGTAAGGGCTCACCGCTTCTGCTGAACTCAGAACGCAGCAGAAGCCAGTCCGTGGCTGCAGAGGTTACACACAGCACCTTTGTGTTCAGCCCACTCGCCGAAGGCTTGTGAGGAAATTAGAATTAAGGACTGTGTAGGAGCTAGGAGATGTTCACAGATTCTTCAAGATCTGCTTCTGACACAGACAGCATCTCTGCTCAGTTCTGAATTTGGAAGGGCTGAAATCACAGAGCTGCTCCCTGTTTTAGAGGGAAATCTTTGGTTCTGCCAGGACGGGGGGCTAGGCATTCCCTTGTTCTCCTGGCTGCAGGACTAAACGGCAGCTGTGAAAAACTCCCTTCCGTTGCAAGCACCAGCCTACTTCAAATACAATATTAAAGTGTCCAAGACCTGGTATTAAAGGAATCTGGTGTATGATTTTCTCCTTCCAGCAATATTGAATATTTAAATTTATAAATATGTAAGTCTGTGATGGCAGCACAGCTGAAGGTCCTTTTTTTTCCACAAGATTGTGTTAAAGAAAAATTGCTAACAATGAAATAGAGTTTGATCTCTCTGTCATGACTCCTTCCTGTTCCCTGTTAACCTCGTGCAGCAGACCCACATCAGCCGCTTTACATTAGGTTTTTGCTTGACCCCAAGGAACACTTGCGACAGGAGCACAGACCTAAGAAAAGTTTTGCAGTTTGTGTTGCAACAGAGCTCAAAATATCAAAGCCAATTTCTTTTAAGCCTCTATTGTAGTCATGCCTGGTGCTCTGAAAGCATTCAGGTGAGTTCAGACTTGCTGTATGTTGAACAATAGAGCCCTGAAGTTCTCACTAGGATTGTTTTTTTCGCTGAACACTGCGCAGCAGCAAGCACAGTCCCTGTTCCAACACCACGGCAGCCTACGGTCGGTCACGTTACGCACCACAACTGAAGTGAACTGGTATGTCACAAGGCACAACAACAAATACACAAGACAATTACTCGTCAAAGAACCTGCACGATTGCTACAGGCTTGATTCAAAACCCCTTGTAGCTCCTTCTTTCCACTTGAGCTTGCCTAGGTCAAAGCTCTTCGGGAAGTGTGAGGAGGGAACAATACGTGCTGGGGCAGGTTTACGTATTCCTGGTATGTATGTGTAAAATACGATGCACACAAACACCGCTGCTCGCAGTCTGCCTGGGCATGCAGGGTGAGGTGAACGGAGGAAAGGCTGCTCCTGCTCAGCACGCAGTCGGCAGCGTGCTGGACTGGACCGCGAGGGGTTCACTAAGAAAACGGGAAAGACTGCAGCGGTTACAGACCAGGCAGCAATCGGCAGCCGACAACTTCCAGCAGAATAACCACTGAGATGTATTTATTACAGTAAAAATGAGTGATGCATAAGGGGGAATCACTCCTTTAGAGGACAGTTCATTTGTAGTTACAAATAAAAACAAAATTCTGTGTGAATTAGAGAAGACTTGGGAGGACTTCTGCCGTGTTTGACAGCCTACAAGGATGTTGCCAGCATTATTAAAATCAGTTTGCAATCATCACTCATAGTCTAAATGTTTCAAAGGAGAAGGAAAGGTGAGCCTGAGAAGTGAGACCAAAAATTGAGCAAATACTTGGGACCAAAAATTATGAGCAAGTCTTCAACAGCAGAGCATTATGAGTATCTGTACATGACCAACAAGGCGGTCACTTTAGCTGGGTAAATAATCCAGTTGTTCACCATACTAATGCAAAAACTTTTTTATGATATGTAATGGACCCTTTGGACTCCTGTATTACTTAGTAAAAAAAAGAAAATAATCTGCTTTTTGGATATGATTTTCTATTCCCTAATGGCATCCTGCAGAAAACATCATTGTTCTGTTCCAAGGGTATAATGGGAAGCGAATTCTCTCCGCGCCTTTCGCCTGTGATTATCTTCCCATTGTTGTTTAGCAGTAAACAAATTCTTCCTCTTCGTATAGTGCTTCTAAGAAGTATATTCTCTTTCCACCTTACCTGTAGTTTTGTAGAATATAACTGTTATAACACAGCACTGAAAAGTGGCACGCACTAAGCCACCAAAAATAAAAAAAGACATATTACGAAAAAACCGGTAAGAATCGGGTAAACCAGGTATTCAGCTATAAGAGAAATACATCGCGGTAACAAACATTCACGTTCACAAACATTCACGTTCTTCCATTTTTTTCCCCTGTCTTTTCACTGCAAATTTTCACTCTAAAATCTTTTGAATGCTTATGATAAGGGGTATGTTAGAATATAAATGCTATATTTAAACAATAATACACCACAACATTGTGGAGAAAACACCTCTCCAACTGGATTTAAATATGCATTATTTAGCTTTCCTGTCATACCGTGCCGTGACCTTCTAGAATTTGCCAAAAATTCATTATTCAGATGGTTATTTTGCCAAATATTCAAAATCAGTTTTCCCTTTCCTAAACATTAGCCATCACATGCTAACGCTGGACAGCTTAATGACTACAACTATATATATAATTATGTTTTATATTGCATTTTTTCAGACATGGGTGATCGTATTTGCAGGTATGTGCTTTACGCTGGACCACCTTACCTCCTCACTAGGGGTTCCTCATGCTTGCGACGGGAACAACAGCAGTATTTGCACCGGGGCTCTGCAAATGAGCAGAAGCTGATACGTGCACACTGCTCATTTGAAACATTGAATGCAAACAGGATGCTGCACATGGAATTTTTTGTACATCAAGAGTATTTAGTTGCTATTGTTATTATTAAGGTTTTGTTACAAGTGAAGCTGGTTGGAAGGGAATTTACCGCGTGTTTTGGCAGTGGTTGATACATGAGAGTAAAAATATATTGTATACAGGACCAAACTCTCAGCCGTATTAAACTCAGATTGGAATAGGGAAGTGTTCTGGGGGTAAGGAAGGAAATCTTTGGGGGTTCCCTAAAAGGTGTTTCTAGTGGTTCAACGACTATTAGAGCACATGGAGGGCTGCAGCCACAAACCTCGGTCGGAAGCAAGCCTGTACTCTGACGCCTGTGCCACGCTAAGCAGCGTTACCCACGGGCAAACTCCCCGCACGCCCCTGCCTGCACAGCCCCTGCGCCCACCACGGGCTACGCAGGTAAACGGTGTACGGATTGATCAGGGCAGGGGTATCGCCCTGCATTAGCAAAGGCGGGTTTGGGGTAATACGGGGGTTGAGGAACCCTTTAACAAAGGGAAAATCATCTAGTGAGAGCAGATAAGCACAAAATGTCTACTGAAATGTTGCAGGTGTTGCAATTTATGACAAGGAGGTTACTGATGTGGTGCCAGTAGTAACAGACTAGTTCCTGTGACAGGGGAGAGTTAAAGCACCTCCCATCTGTTCCTATAGGTGGATCTTATTTTTATGACTAAAGGAAAGAAATCTTTTCATCACATTCCTCACTTCTAGCAATGAGACGGATGGTCCATATGCACATGCAAAGGACTGTTTTTACGGCGAAAATTGATGATCTAGTTAAACTAAAAATGCTGCTACAGGTAGCGTAGATACATTGCAACTGTGGCACATGAATACGCTGCAGTTAAATCAGAGATTATAGCGAACCACACCTTTTAAAGCAAAAAGGTGGAAAATTGGATTTGCCTGCAGACAGCTTTCCCATTCACAGTGTGGATTTTTTAACCTTATTATCCACACAGTGAAACAGTCTGATTAACAAATCAGAAAAACAGTACAAATGAAAACTTGCACTTCAGCTCTTTTGTACAAAGACACTCTGCCATCCTGGATCTCCAGAAGATTTTTCAGAATGCTGGTGAGGTAAATGACCAGTAAAAACTCACACTGAGCAGGGCCTGAGATTGACAACACTGGCCAATATTGAAATCACAGAATCGCCTGGTGGGAAGAGACCTTTTAGATCATCGAGTCCAACTGTTCCCCCTGCACTGCCAGGGTCCCTAAACCATGTCCCTCAGTGCCACCTCCACACGGTTTTTAAACACCTCCAGGGATGGGGACTCCACCACCTCCCTGGGCAGCCTGTTCCAATGCTGCACAACCCTCTCTGGAAATAATTTTTCCCTAATATCCAACCTAGATCTCCCCTGGCCATTTCCTCTTGTCCTGTCACTTGTCACATAGGATCCCCACCTCTCCACAGCCTCCTTTCAGGTAGCTGCAGAGAGCAATAAGGTCTCCCTTCAGCCTCCT
>NW_010416076.1:15104-36644 GCF_000710305.1 Buceros rhinoceros silvestris | reverse complement strand
CACACAGTGATCAAGGTTTGTCCTCACCAGTGCTCCCAGTACAGGGAGATGATCCCTGCCCTGGTCCTCCTGCCCAAGCGCAGGACCTGGCACTTAGTCTTACTGAACTTTCTACAGTTGATCTCAGCCCATCAGCTCAGCCTGTGCAGGTTCCACTGTGGAGCCTCCCAACTTTCAAGCAGATCAACACACTCACCCAACTTGGTGTCATCTGCGAACTTGCTGAGGGTGCCCTCGATCCCCACATCCAGACCATTGACACAGACGTAGAAGAGGACAGGCCCCAATACTGAGCCCTGGAGGACACCATGGGTGACTGGCCACCAGCTGGATTGGACTCCATTCCCCACCACTCTCCGGGCCCGGCCATCCAGCCAGTGTTCAGGATGTTAATGTTTTATTAAGTCATTTTCATTTAGGAGCCACTCCGGAAACCACAGTCCTTATTTTAAAATCGTGTAGCTGTAACACTTCCAGACTTCGCTTGTGATTACAACTCTCCCTAACGCAAAACGGAATCCAAGGAGCAGTTATCCCAGTGAAACAGCTACTTACTCTATTTGCGTTCATTCTTTAGTTTAAAATTGAGTTTAAAATTTACAGTACAACGTGAAAGTTTAAACTTGAGCTTTGAGATACAGGATAGTTCAGGATTAAGTTCTAAACTTCATCACACTGCAGGGCATGAGATCTGCTTCCCTTAAGCACATGAAGCTTTCCGTCAATGAACCAATGGCACGTTATTAATAACAGGGAAATACAGTGTTTATGTCTGTATTCCCAGTAAGGTCTCTCTTCATTTTCAAAGAAGGGCTGTACCTGCGAATCAGGAGCAAGGCAAAAGCACTGAACTCAACAGCCGCGTGTGGAAGCGCAGTTCCGCTGAGTCCTGATCACTCGCAGAGCTGATCACAACCATTCAGTTGAGTCAAAACAACATTCTGTGCTGTGCATCCTTGAGACGACATGCCTCGTGTCTTCCTCTTCAGCCCCGCCAAGCAGCCACACATTTCATTCTTGGCCTTCAGCTGTTTTTAGCACTTCTTCTCTTTTATTATTTTTCCAATAATTTTTAAACTGTTTGCAATCTAACTGAGCTGTACTAGCTGATTTTGCTGTTAGAGCTGTACACCTCTGGGTACAGAGGTAAAGACTGAACGCATTCCGAAAAAATAAGAGGAGCCTTTTTTTTGGTATCTACTTGCCTTGATATAACAACTAGCTGATTTTGCTGTTAGAGCTGTACACCTCTGGGTACAGAGGTAAAGACTGAACGCATTCCGAAAAAATAAGAGGAGCCTTTTTTTTGGTATCTACTTGCCTTGATATAACATGTCCCTCACAAAAAAAAAAAAAAACAAACCCAAACTGAAAAAGTTCCAATTACAGCCCTACAACTGATAAAAACCAGGGAAAACATTAAAACCATTTTGTTGTGCCTTGCTGATGTATTTAAAGATGCACAGATTAAGAAATATGATATACTGCGGACATACTGGGTCCCTCTATCTGTATTATAATTTAAAATGAACAACGATGGTCTCGAGAGGAAAAAAAATCATAATAAAATCCCCCTAACTCAGCTGAGAAGAGGAGAAGAGGAAAATGCCTTATTTCAGGCAGGATTTCCTGAAAATCAGGAAAAAAATGAAAATCAGGGTTCTGATTTCCTTTTTTTTGACAAGACATAAGCATACACTATGAGGGGAAAGAAGATCGTGGGCTCAAAACCAACCCTATCCAATTTCATGGAAAAAAATTCCAAACGATAATGAAAGACAAGACAGTTGGCACATATCAAAACCGAAGGGAGGGCAAAGATGCCAGTAGCGTCAAATGCAGCTTGGAGGGTTCGGCTACTCGCTTTCTGTTTTAATCAAAGGAAGTCCTTCCTTCCTGGACACATTGTACTGTCCTTCCTTACGTCTTTTAAGTTCCGATGGGTGATTTATAACCAACATGACCAAGCAAACCTTGGTAAAAACTCATGGGACAGAGCACTGCAATTGCTGGTTAAACATTTAAGACAACACTAAAAAATTCACTAGTAGTAAATATTGTAATAGCAGCAGTGACAACCTTTAGCAAAGCTCCAGGCTTCACAAGCCCACAAAAAAAAAAAAAATCCTTTGAAGCTTTGTGGTCGATTTTCAGTGAGCATATTAAAAAGTATCGAGAGTTTTCTTACCATCTCACACTCGTGGGAAAAAATGGACCAGAACAGCCATGCAGTAAGAAACCTGCAACTATTTTCAAAGAAACCAGCACAACTGACTGTTGCATAAGCAGGGTTGAATTTCTGTAACATGACAAACACCATGACAAGCTCTCCAGAATTACGGTGCTATACGTACAAATGCATTTCATGCCATCACGCGCGTGCCGATGTTCACAGCCAGCACACTTCCACCCCGTGAATCCAGGCCTGCACGTGCACTGTCCAGTCACGGGGTCACAGGGGACAGGCAGGGAACCGTATGGATCACACTCACATTCCTGGCAGGAGCCTCCTGGAGTTTGGGGGTTTCCCGTGTAGCCAGAAGAACACCTAGACGTTGCAGATACAAAACCAGGTTTGGCCAACCGAGACACGCAGTGCACAGCATCGAACGCTTGGCAACATTGTAAGCAAAATGATTACGAACACTCATTCATGAACCATTAAAAAAGACCTTTGCTGCTTTATGACTCAGAGTCCGTTAGTAGAGGGAGAAGCGTTGCAAACTGTCCGACAAACGGATAATAACTTTTCATCAGGACACGGAACAGTCTGGGTGGAAGGAGTATGCAAAAGCGATTCCGCTCTCCTATCAGTTTTCAGTTAAACTTCTATTGTAACATGACAAAGAAGTTCCTACACGAGCAATGTTTGGTCTATAGCCCTTTTTTCCCCCACTAACCACTTGTGTTTTGCATTAGAAGTGAAATCTCATAGCAGCCACTCACTAGTTTTGATCATCTTAATCCCAGAGCGTTGCCACCAATGGGACAACAGCTGTTGTTCAGCTTATTAATTTGCAATTTGGTCATTAATCTGTTTATATGGAAATGTCTTTCACAGTCAGCACCCATGAGGACACAACAGTCACTGGAACAAAGGGTGTGAGTGACATCAAGACACACTCTTTTTTTTTTTTTTTTTTTCAGATAAATTTCATATATTTTGGCTTAAGTTCTGAGACCCACAGGGGAAAAAAACAACAAACCCCAAATCAGGCATTGTGAGTAGGACAATATCTGTGATAAGACTGACTATCAGTTTATGGTGGGTGTACATAAAAATTGCCTATTATGGCTGAGTTTTAACAACACATAAAGAGGAAATAACTTATCCAAAGGCATGTATTTAAACATTAGTCAGTACAGGTTTGTAGTGGTGAAGGACATTGCTCTCCTCCACGGTTCGCCCACCTCCCATTGTCTCTCTTCCCTCCTTTCCCACCCATCCTACCTTTCACAGTACTGGCCTTCATATCCGGGTGGGCACGCAGTACACCGGTAATCGCTGGCTCCTTCCGCAACACAAGAAGGGCTAAAACTAAAAAAAAAAAAAAAAACCACCGCATAAAACCCTTTTCCCCTCTATTGCATCGAGTCACTCTAGCTGGCTGTGCAGAAGGGCTCTACTCTTAATGTGAACAGCAGCATTTTCTTATCTAGCTATAAATACCTGTGGGAGATCCCTCCTTCCTATTAAGAATTTTGTGGATGCCTTGCTGTGATACGGGCAGAATCTGGAAGGGCAGAATCAACGAGGGTCGTGTCAGAGGGGATGGAGCCACAGCAACGGCCATGCTGCAGCCTTGCGTGACTGAGCGGTGCCATCACACACAGTGATGGAGAAAAGGCAGTAATGGGAAGGACGTGAAACGAGAGACTAAGCAGCTGTGCTAACAGACATCCGGCCTTTCCAGTCTGATTTAATTTTAGTTGGAATAAAAGGAGGTAAGCTGGGAAGAGTTTACTCAGAGGTAAGACACACAGAGGCAGAAAGGAACCAAAGTCATAGTCATGTGGAATCTTCCAAAAAGGCAGCATCGGGTGGTCTTCTCAAGGACGTACTGAAGAGAAGAGGCTGCCCTACAGAGATAAAAACCCTAAAAGCTACTCTCTTCGCGATCAGGGGGGGGATGTTATTTTCATCACAGAAAACACTAGATTATTTTTACTAAGCCACAACACAGATGGATAACTAGTGGCTGCAGCACGCACCCACGGGCACTGCGTGACGTAGCACGTTGCTGGAATATTAGTGCATTAAGTGCCCGCACAGACAGGGAAAACAAACAAAAAGGGTCGGGAGGGGTGAAGAAAGACAACTAAATCTTAAAATGGTGCAATAACGTAAAATTCTCCCGGTTCTTTGTAGAAGAATGGAATAGCACAGAGGTGGCCAGCGGTGAGCCCAGAGCTCCTTCTCAGCACTGTACAGTCAGCATCCGACTTGCTTATAACGCACTAAATCAACAGTGCTTGAATGAGTATATAAAATTACACCTTTGCAAAAAACCGTAAACAAATTGATCTATTACTCACAAACTCATTATCCAACACATTTTCAGCTCTATAAAAATAGACCCGCAGCCCCAGGAACAACTTATTCTCTCTGTTCTTTTTTTCCAGCTCATCGTGTTTGAAGCTGACTGCTGATTGTGCGGGAGTACGGGAACACCATTTAAAACCTTAGTGGAGTTCTGTAGCATTTCATAAATAAAACCGATTGCCCTACACTAATTCACAAATATTATCATGCCAGTCATAACGTAACAAGCTAACGAGATAGCTCATTAGCTACCTGCATTTCACGCAGATTAAGATTATGCAAATACCACACAATAGCTGCAGCTAGGTAGATTTTTTTCCCCTTTATTAGTATCTTGAAGAGCTTTCACCAAGCTGCACAACACACACTAATCCAAGGCGGGATACCCTCATTTTCCACCGGATTTCTGTGGTTTTATGGAATGGGTCTGTCCCACCCAGGCCTGTCCAGAAATCAGACCAGGAAACACCAGCCTTTTCAGAGCAGTACTACCGTGTGATTCCAAATATTGTTAAAGGCTTCTCAGCAGAACAACAAACAAATCTCCAGTGCTAAAGTATCATCTGGTGGGAACACACGCGGAGACATCCTGGCAAGGATGCTCATTAGCATAAAGCAACCAATAAAATTTATGCTGCAATAACTATATTGCTTTAAAATTATTCTATCTTTCACAAATTGCCTAAAACTCATGTAACATTAAATAAGGAATCAATAAATTCCACAGTGGAGCAAGAAAGGCACTGTAACACATTTATACCAGCATAATATATGAGCACCAGACTTTTTACAGCTCCCTCGTGGCTATATTGTACTTGAGCTGTGCTCTAGCTTCATTTGTGGGAATACCTTTATAACACACATTCATTACCTGTGGAGCGTTGCATTTTCTAGCACTTATTAATTTATTCATCACAAATTAGCAAGGGAGCCATTTTGGACTTTTAAAGGAAGATCAATTAGCAGAAGTACAGCTTTTTAGCATAGCTTACACGAGGCAGTTCTGTAGCCATCCGAGAAAGGACACAGAGAGCCCAAAACAAAGAACTCGCTTGCTGGAAAAGTAACTCTGCACCACGAGCTTGCTTGCTTACTTGTTACTAGGACTGGAGAGGGGACAGGCACAGGGCCGACAGTCACCCGGAGAGCCTTGGACAGTGCCATAAAATCCCAGCGCACATCTCTCACAGCGGGGACCAGCAGTATTGTGCTGACAGTTCTGCAGAGGAAGGGACAGAAGGAAAGCTGGGTTTGATAATTCGAGAGCAGACAACACATTAGCAGCCTCAGGGATTCAAACTGATTTTGATTCATCATTTCTCCCCAAAATAATTCACCGTGGGGCTGCTTGCTTGCAGCATCTAGCCAGTGCCTGCTGGGCTATACGTGGGTTCACAAGGAGAAGGAATGGAGACCTCCAACCAGATACGCCCCACAGAATTTCTTATCCCATTCACCCTTCCTTCCACCCTTTGTTCCAGTCATTGAAGCAGGAGAAATAATTAAAATTCAACCTCAGTGGATGAAGACATGTGTGTTATACCTATAGGAGCAGTGTTGCGTTTATGGCACAACACATGGTACACGCTCCCTCTTTAGTTTGCAGGTATCTCATTTTTCTTCTTACACAAATAGTAATTCAGAGGAAAAAAGGCACAGCATCCTCTGAACTCGGGAAAATCAGAACAGTCAACTTTAAAGGTAGATGGTTTGCTCTTACGACTCCTCCTTGAACTTTGACACTTTAGCTATCTGAGCAAAACTGGATGATAATATTCCCCTCTCTTTTTCAGAGCGGTTGCACAGCTTAGGAGCTCTGCATTAAGATCAACCCATTGCACAAGTTCAGAAATGTGAGACCTGACAAATCGATGTTTCAGGGTCACACATGGCACTGTGTCCGTGGCACTGACACACAACGCAGGCGCCCAAGGGCTGAGCAGGCGTCCTTCCCGCAGGTGGAGGTGGAAGCCTGTAAAATCCTGGAGAGCACGACTGTGATGAGAGAGATGCAGAAGAGAAGAGATCATTACAGAGCGGACTGGGTATGGGGAGCGCTGCAAGCTCATCTTTCCGATTCCCATTTTTACAAGTTATGAAAAGAACCTGACAGGCTTCCAGCTGCGTTACAAACAATATACAGCACTTTACAGATAGCAAGAGGCAGCCCTAATTGGAAACATCGCTAAAAAAAAAAAATCCCTCGAGCCCTCCACTGGCACCAGGCTTTTCACATTACAGCTGGAGAGACCTTTGGTTCAGATGCAGAACACCTCACTGTGCATCAACCAGCGTTCCTTTCATTTCTTAAGAACCAGGTTTGTTTTCAAAATAAATTTTGTGCCTGGACTGTGGAGAGCAAGCATGATGATTCTGTTTCTTTCGCCCTCAGTGAGTTTTTCAGGTTTGACAAGCTAACATCTGCCTACGTACTGCCTGACGGATAACAAGCAAAACCCGAATGGTAATAATCAAGAAAACGGCTGTAGGGCTGCATTATTTATAGCTATGTAATTTAAAGACCATAAAAGTACAGAATTCAAAATATTAAAGGGCTTCCCATGTCTTGGACTATCAGCCCCAAATCAAGTTTATCTGTCACTAAGCCACCTCGAATCCCAGCCTGGCGATTAAACTCCGGGAGTAACCCCAAAATCACTAGCCAAGCTGACACATGCAAAATCAAGCACTTGGTCTTTATTTCAGGCTTATTAAGCAAACGTGTGGAAGTGTCTACATAGCTCGCAGAAAGCGCACAGCTATGGCAGAATAAAAATACCAACGGACCGGCTGGCCAGTTCAGGCCGTTGGGGTAAGTGCATAGGGACAAGTCGCACGTTCCGCGTGTAACCTCCCCTGCCTAGTGCTGCCAGGAGCCAGCGAAGCCCGTCTGGCGAGGTCGCGTGTGACGGCTGACCACAATTTCTGCTTTTTGCAAAGAATGGGAACGGCACACTTCTCACACAGCAATAAAACGGATGCAAAAAGAAACCAAAATAGAATCTGAAGTGACTTTTCCTGATCAAAAGCAGGATCCTTCGGTCAGGCATTAGCTGACGTGCTGGATTCTATCCACACTGCACCGCTCTGACAGTCTGATCATCACTGCCAGAACTGCCAGCAGTCTAAGTGAGGGGAAAGGCATAAACACAATTATTTTACTCAGATTCACAAGGAAAGTAATCTAACTCACTTCTGCTTCTCCCTTTTTATTTTGACTTGGACTACATTAAGATCTCTGAAGCATAGAAACAGTCTATCTCCTTTTTCATGGTTTGCAAAGAATTCCAATTTAGATAAATAATCTCAAATGAAAGAAATTTTGTTTCTTGCTATAATTCCTTAATTTTTTCCTCCTTCCCCGTCCCCACAAGCGTCCTTGTCCAAACACGCTACAAAGCACAGCTTTACAAGTTCTAAGTGACTTTAGGACTGGGGTGTAACTACGTGGTACACCCCAAACGAAACTAACCCCTGTTTATTCTGCTATGCTATCAACACTCTTCCCATCTCTTTTGACCTAAGCACTTCTGAGACGAAATGGGACACAGGCAAAAGGTGAAGCAGACGACACTTTTCAGTACTAGTTGGGAAGTTTTCCAGAAGTAGCTCTTTCAGCCTGCTACCGGATTTAAAAAAAAAAAAATTAATGCCACCTGTAGTAAAAACTGCTGTGCACAGAGTCCTCACAGTGCAATTACGAGATATAGCGCGGAACAGAGACATATACCCTGTAAAACAATGCTGGGGGACCAGATGCCTTTTCCCCCTGCTAAAATTAAGGAAACCTTCGCAGAACACACCATAACCTTCACAGCGCACACTAAACAAAATTATGAGTAGGGGAAAATTGTACAACTAAGCACAAAGTATGAAGGTGGCAACCGAGACATTTATTCCAGCCCCTGGTGGGTGTGAATTAAAAAACCATTCCAACTACATTATCATATATTTTCCTTCGAAAATGCCATTCGTTACAGTAATTGTTAAAAAAACTGTACTTCCGAGCAAACGCTGGAGCCATTAATTTCTCACTGGAGTATTTACACTCAATCAGGGGTATGGTCTCTCCAAAACAGTGTGCAAAGAAGATGACTGCATTCACTTCCTTGCATGCTTTTGCTCCCAACTCCCCGCTCCTCCTGCCTCGTTTGCTGCAGAGCACAGTCCTGTGTAATATCAGAAGGGAGCAGGGTTCTCGCAGAGAACAAGGCATCTTGCCCTTCCTTTACTCACTCCAAATTTTCTCCCTCCGCTGGCTTGGGGGAAGGAGGCCTTTCCAAGATCCCACTCGGTGAGGATGTCTGAGGGATCTGCAGAACACTCAAGGTGTTGTTCCCTCGCTACCTGCACCTTGCAATTGCAGCAAAGGCGTCTGGAATCGCTAGAGCTGCTCACGAATGAAAACGTGGTGTTTTGCACACAGAAGAACCGCCAACCTCATCACCAGGAGCACAGTCCAACATATTAACTCCTGTTCAGCAGTTAACGTGCCACGTCTTAAAGGCTTCCTCTGGGACCTATCATAAGCTGCATTTTACACAAGCAGAGAAGTCAGCTGATTCTCTATAAAACCTGGGTGCTTTTGAGACACACCACCTGCGGCATGAGAATATTTGCGTTAGTAAAAATAGAAATAAAATGCAGGTATGTAAGCAGCACCGAGCTCTCTCTTAGTTGACCAACACCTTTCTCCCAGTGTTGAATGAGTCAGAAATTTACCAAACTCCAACGGTTCAGGACAAAAGTTTCCATTAGTATCAGATCCATTTTGTTTTATTTTAAGACATAGTGATTCAACTGCTTCTAAGGATAAAGGAAAACACCCTATTTGAACCGCGTTCCAGAATTTCTGCTCCTCTCTACAGGCAGCTCCGTCACTGTCACAGGAGGCTACCATCACTATCATCGTCACTGAAATTTGAGAGGCAGCAAGCTGCTGTTTAGCGACTAAGCGAGGTCATCTCACATGAGTCCAGTGTCCGAAGAAGACTAATGGTGGGGGAATAAAATAGAAAGACACCTGCCAGAACTCCGCGGCCCTTTTCAATGTATTTCCATCGACCCACTTGGAGAAATTATAAGCATTCATCAAACTGAGAGTTTGAACGTGTGCAGTGGACATTTTCTAAAGCTTTGGAAACATCTTCCATAAAGCTTCTTTCGTGGAGCACAAACGTGCTACGGCATGGTTGTCATCTACATTTTTAATGCACTTGCAGTGCAATTTTGGGCAGTCAAGCACGTAAAATGAAAGCAAACAGACCAACTGCATCCTGGTCGTGTTGGTCCACAAAGGCTTGCTCTTGGAACAGCATCGAGAGGAAAGATCCACGTGAGGAATCTACAGGTTCTCAAGTACCAACTACCTTTCTGACCACCTGTTCAGAATGGTCTATTTCAAGTCTCGCTTTTGAAATTATTTATCTTTTTAAATTTTCTTGTTATTTGAGTTATTCAGTGTAATACAAACATTTAAGAAATCAAAACCGAAATGCTGTTTAGCTTTTTTCAAAACAAAATATTTCACTCATTCATACAGCTATTAAAACGTCAAACAAGGCAAACTTAAGAATCTGGAAAGCCTTTAGAAAAGAGCATTTTAGAATTCTGCATGGTTACGTTTAGAGTGCTTGCTGCTAGAATTTTAAGTAATTAAATGAAGGGAGAGTTGTTGTTAGTTACAGAACTCACACGCTAATTACTCATCACATCTTGCTAGTGAAGGCACCAAAGAAGGTATAAAGCCTTTTACTGGAAGCCAGGTTAATACTGTACCTCACAAGACAAACCAGAATAACCCAGAGGGCAGTCACATCGCTCAATCAAGTGAGCCTGAGGAGTCATCCCAGACACAGTGCCGCCTTCAGCAACTTCCATCGAGATCTCAGAAATCCTGAAAAAGAGCAGCGAACATCTCGTATGAGATTAGTCAAGCACTTCACTCGAACCCAGTTAGGTCACAGGCAGCTGGCATGGGAGGAAATGCCCTTCTTCGGTTGATGACCTACAGGAGGCAAGCAGCACCACTTTTGCCTCTTCTAAGGAAACACAAAGCTACCACCACCTCCAGTCTCATTTTCCATTTCTAAGCAACAACATAACTAACTTCTCTCTCCTGCTTGATTCTCTCATGGTTTTAATCTCTTCTCAGCCAAACTGTTAACAAAAGCTCATACCTCATCCTTCCTTTGGAGGGACTCAGGAAGAAATCGAAGTCACTACTTAATGCAGTTCCAATTCATGGCTCTCAGAGGTACGGCAATAGAATTGCTCACTGAATGAGCTTTTAATGAGGCAACTACTTAAAAAAATAAAATAAAATCTATCCTCAGCCACTAAAGCAACCTAACAAGCTCTAGAGCAGACCTGAAAGACAAGGACATTTCCGTTTTTAGCAGGAATTTAAAGATCTGTAGCCAAATACACCCCCCACCCCCCTTTTATTTTAGCTCAGGATCATTTCGACACATGAATAATTTAAAGCAAAGAAGAAATCCTAGTACAGAAGCATCTGCTAGAAAGGGATGTGGGTCACGGTACAGTTTCTGATGTTAACATTCCAAACATCTGTTTGATTGCATTAATAACAATATCCTCGCCTCTAAACCACTCCCATTCCAGCTGACCTGCCACAGAGTCAGTACATCACGTAAAAGATGACAAACATAATATCTAATGAGCTACACTTAATCCTGATGTACCACAATGATGTTCTTTTAGCTTATTACTTTAGTCTGGGGTTTGTCACTTATTTACATTAAGGCTATCCAGAACCTCTTACTGTCTGTGAGAAGCAAAAAGAGTAGGAGAGTGTAAACTTCAAAGCTACAAATGCAGTGCCAGCTGAAGAGAAAATGTCTAAGAATGTGGGACTAACTAGCTGAATAAATGTCGATAATGCTGCTATGGTTTACTCACTGTGCGTGCACTGGGCTAACGCAGAGGAGCTCACACAACTGCTCATCTCCTCCTTGTCCTTGCTGTCCCTTCATCTCCTCCCAAGCCTTGATTACGGAGCCTCTTCTTCTGCGCGTTGGCCTGTAAGCCCCAGTCAGGATGACTGCAGGAGAAGCAAACGCTCTCTGCAGCACCAGGTAAGAGTTTTTATGCCTGAGCTTGGGTGACCAGACCCATACCTCTTAAATCCTTGGGTCAGCGCAAAATCCCCAAATCATCTAGGAACTTAAGCCTTGTGCTCTCTTCTTACTCTCTGAAGACTGGAGAAATTGAACAAAAACCCCCAAGCAAACACAGCCAGGTCAAAACAGAAGACTGAAAATAAAGAGGGCAAAACCATTCTGATCTGCTATGTTGATGTAAGCTTACACTGAAATTTCTGTACGTTTAATGGGAAAACAAAACGAAATCGGCCTCCCCAGCATCTTCGAAGCTGAGGCGACAGTCTGCGTGCTGCAAAAAACACTCCTATTTACTACCAGAAAGCTGTATTTACATAATAATATACTCTGGGACCACAAAGCTACCTGTTCTTCACGTGAAAATGTTACTTAAGGGCAGCTTGGCTGATTCTTGGGACACGTCTAATAGGCAGCAGTCTGGCCACTGTTGCCTGATCAGTGTCAGGAACATTGAAATCATTCACAGGCAGATTGAAAACATACTTCCAATTCAAACTCATTTATTATCACAGCCCAGTTGCCTGAAAAGCAAACCAGAATCTAATAAAAGAAGTGATTCAGTGTAGAGCAGGGAATGTGAAAATGAGGGCAACAAAATGAACAATACAGGAGAAAAACGTCTGGCTTTGGATTCTGAGCAGGAATCTCTAAATCACTAGTAACGCTGCAGTTTTGAAGCAGAAACATTACCACTGCTGCTAACCCTACAACTTGGCTATTTTTATGGTTCCAACTGCTGCAGCTGCTTTGACTTTATTTTTAAAATGCTTTTCCTGCAGTTTATCGCTTGTCTGGGGCTTTTAAAGTCTGCAACTGAAATTAAAGCACTATTAAAAACCTTAAAAAAATTAAAAAGCCTTCACATACGATATTGCCCTCCTCCCTTCCACAGTTCCCTTTGATTTACACTCTTCTGCTATGCGGAGTCAGGTGGAAAAGAAGCTCTGTTAGTTTAGAACAGGGCTGTTTTATTATGTGTGACTTTAATTCAAACATACGGTTAACGTTGAGCATAAATATTGTCTTTCAGAGGGACTCAGCCTATTTTTAATAAAAGCCTTCAATTCTTATGCAAGCTAATATTCTACTAACCTTTTAAAACATTTGGGGGGATTTATTTTGTGGTCTTAAGTAAAACTTCTGAACTCATTTAAGGTGCTAACTCAAGAAAAAAAAGTATTGCTGTTGTTTGTTTTCTTCCTCAAGTATGTGCTTGAAGTACAGCATCTGCTATCAGATGCCATATGATGAGTGTTACCTACACAATGAGATGTATCATAAACCTCTGCTGTAACGTGACCACCTCCCAAATCACACACGGTATTATACGCAAGGTTACGGCTTCGGGTGGAGAGTCACCAGACAGACCAGAGGAACGTTTTGCTAAGTTCTGCTGTCGTACAAGATGTCACGTCCCGAAACACGATGCTGTAAAAATACATCTTGCTTCCTTAAGTGCCACCTTGCAAACCTGTCCTGGAACTGGAAAGTCGCCCCCTGCTCTGTGACATGGGTCATTGCTGGGTAGCTTGACAAGATGATGGTGCACCACAGCACAGGTCTAGTTCAGCCCCAGCGGTTATTTGCATCTCAGAACAACATTGTGACACCGGGGGTCTGCTTTCATAACTTCGCTTAGGATGCTTGAGCTGAGGTAGCATCCAGTTTTTGCTTCCACAGCTGAGCTAGGATCTGTAGTGCGTAGAGGGAAGGGAGAAACAGACACAAAACACGGACACACCACTCAAATTTTCCACGTCGCATTGGAGTTACTGTCATAACCCTTTCCATGGGAAATCCCTGTGCTCGCAATACAACATCCTAAACAGACTATGCTAAAAATAAACAAAACCCATGTAAAGCATTTTTGGCATCTGTTGTTAATATTTAGCATCTAGGCAGCGCAAGCTGGATGAATACTTTTCTGTAAACCAATACTTTTCATAAATGATACCATTTAAATAGAGACAATAGCAGCGATGACGATGACTGTTTTCTGTCACACAATTCTGCAAAGCTGTGTGGTATCTGCCGCTACTATTCACCCTCCAACTCCAAAGGTCATGTTCTTACACACCTGTTAGTAACCATGAAATCTAGAAATCATTGTAGCCCATCACTTTCACGGCAGAACCGTAAAAAGGACCTCAGGAGACCTTTGGAGTTTATCTCCAATTATTCTTGTGTCCTTGCTAATAAATATTGCTTGCAAATGATATTGTGAATGCAATTATTAAAAACACTTCAGCATCATCCATGGAATCTACTCAAGAACTTCTTTACGCCCAGTTTTTTTCTCACGTCTAATGTGAATCTTGCCTGCTGAAGTTTAAGCTCGTTTCTTTTTTGACTTACCCTTTATGGCAACAGAGAACTAATCCTTTTCTTTCTCCTTGTGACAACATTTTATGTGTCTTAAGGCACTTTCTGGTTTCTAAATACATCTGGTTCTTTACATCACCTCTCACAGGTCATATTTTCTAACCTGCGATGATGTTCACCGTCTTCCTCTGAACACTTCAATATTTTTTCCTTGGATTGCAGTATCCAGAACTTGATGCTTAGGCTTTACGAGCGTTGGGCAGAAGAAAAGGATTTTGTGCACTTGCAGGCTGTATTCGTTTACACACGCAGACAGATTATTAGTATTTCCCAACAAGAATATCATTACTGAATCATGTTTGCCTGTAAACAACAGACTGCTCTTTGAAGAAGAGGTAACTAAGCAGTTATTCCTTGTTTGGTCAATTTACTACTCCTTTCAAAGGGGAAAACCTCATAGTTGGCCTTTGGACTGCAGCAGGGTTTTGTACTATTCCGCTGATCTTGCTGTCTGTTGTCCACTTCAAATTCAGTGTTATCTTCATTTCATCATCTAACTTATTAATGAATAAACTGAACAGAAAATGTTGAATGTATCTGCCCCAAATACATTGGATTATGTAGCACTTCACTGAAGGAGTACTCTTTCATCTTTGACTTTTTACCTCAGCTCTAACTTGCAAGAGGAAATTCCTTCACATGCTAACATGTTTAATTGCAGCACCACATTTTCATAGAGTAGACGTTTATTCAAAAACCACTTGGGTTTGTTTCAGGATGTGTGTGCTTACACGTCTTTTCTGTTTTAGGATCCTGAAAACAATGGTTTTGTTTGCCTATTGTGATTTAAAATTTTCTATCAAATAAGATTTCCCTCTCCTGCATCTTCTCCTATGCTGAACACTAACTCCTTCTGTTCTTCTCAGCAACTGCTTACAGCTAATGTTACAAATGAAAATTCTGCTGGGACTAGCTGGGAGTTCTGTCAGGCTACCTGCGACTGCTGCACTATTTCAGACCGCTGCACGAAGTGGTTACCTGCTCTGCCTCATGATGTTGCCATGAGTAGCCTTAATCAGAATGTAATGAACATCATACAACACGTTCAGGAAGTCTTCCCGGGACACAGCTCTAATTGGTCTTGAGTCATCTCCATAATGTCTCCAGGTGAAACCCGCCTGGGACGCCGTCCTGTTGATCCCTGGGTCATCATGGTAATACTCCCAGGGTGCGGCGTTTCTGACTCTTTGGTCATCACCATAATATTCCCATTGGTGCTGAAAGACAGTAATACAAACCCAGATTATTAACAGCATTAAAAAGAACCAGGTGCTTCGGTTCTGGGGAAGAAGAAAAAGCAGAGGGAAACATTACCTCTGTCATCTCTATTTCATGCCTTGTCAGCTGCCCAATGAGAGGGGCAGCCACGTGTCGGACAATCATTCTGGGACGGGTGGCAGGCCCACCTCGTATGATGACCTGTGGGTAGTAAGTAGTAAAACCCGTCTCTTCTCGTGCTTCAAAGTAGATTGCGTATTTCAGTTTCCCTCCGTAAGCGGCCAGCTGACAAAGTAAAACAAAGAACAAAAAAAAATCTCATTTTCTGTTTGCTAAAAATAAATCCCCGGGCATACGCGAAAGCTAGACAGGCTCTGCAGCTGTGTGCAAGTGGGAGAAAACAGCCATCCAGCCTCGTGGAACTATGGGGACGAGGGCTGTGCTCGGAAATACCCATCAGCAATTCGTCATTATACTACGCTAAAACCAAAATGCTATTTTTGTCTTCCTACGTGCCTTGGTGCTTCCCAAGGTTACTGTCCAGAGAAGTGTCTGAGCTTTCTCAAGCCAAACCAACAAATATCAAAAGTGCAACACAAATCGCCACAGAGGTGCATTACAATATCCAAAAGGAGGGTGACTTAAATAATTTTCTCCTGTGTAACTTAGCAAGATCTGGCTTTTGTTGTTGTTGTTTAAAATGGAGAGACACAAAAAGTTACAAGGACTTATATTAAATTAATGCAGCTTAATTTTTCAAATAACATTTTTATGAATCTGTCCCATAGAAAAATATTACAAGTTACTGTCTGTAAATATCTATATTTTAAATCTAAATGCAAAATTTTAATGTAACATTTATGAATTTCCATGATAAGGCAGCAAGTCGTTTTTAATGATGGAATGGCATTTGTTTTCTTTTGAAGTACCTTCCACGGTGTGACAACACACTGGAAGGGAAAAAAAGGCATTGCCACATACAGATACATGCAAACACACGTCAGCATTCAGTGGAATTTTACATTTACCTTTCGTCCCTCAAACTGCTCGGGAAGTCTCCAGTAAACAGGTTCAGCCCGAAGATCCTGCATCACCTGGTCTATATCTGCTACTATTTCGGGAGGCTGGAAGGCAACCCCCGAGAGAGTGCTGCGCTGGAGCTTCTCATCCACCAGCGGCAGAACCGTTTGCTCTGGCTTCAAGGTCACCTATGCATATTCCAAACAAAAGAAGAAGAAAATGAACTCTAGTTTTCCCCTTGAAGTCTTCAAATTCTAACTCAAAAAAATTCTACGTAATTTCATTTCACATCGTGAGCAACTTGTCACAAAAGAGTCTCCTTCAGGTATGACTGGCAATACCAATTTCCCTCTCAAGCCTTTTGCACCTTGTCCTCAGGCTGCAGAGGATGTACTAGCACTGGTGCAAGGAGTTTCGTCAGCAAGTGATCTCATGGATTTTATTGAAGTGATTTTCATTCTTGGGGCTATTTCATTCCTGGGCTGCTTCTGTTCAGGTTGAGAGAAACGCACCTTAGGAAGAAGCATACTCCACCCCAACCCTTATTGTACATCACTGGGGCTGCGGAACACAATGCCTGAGCCCTTTTACAGAATCACAGCATCATTTTGGGTGGAAGAGACCTTTAAGATCATCGAGTCCAAGCTAAGTGTTCGCCAGGCAACACGCAGGGACTGGGGGCTCAGAACTTCCACAATTCTAAATTCAGATTTAATGAGCAGTATAAGGATGCCGCTTAGCTACTTGTAATTTTCTTAGACTTGTTGAAAGAGTCTCAACAGCATTATACAGAAATCATAATTTAGATCAAAAATTGTAATAAGAGTCATAGTAATCCTGTGCAGACAGGAGCATCGCAGGAAGCGTGTGAACAAATGCAAAGGGCTGGCATCAACATTGCTTTCTCCCAAAGAATGAGGAAGACAAAGGACACGAAGGCAGAGTCCTCTCTCTAACAGTCATCCCATCAACGGGCTGCTCACAAGACAGGCATCAGGTAATGAGGAATCAACCGAGCCCTGTACAGAGCCTAAAGCATCTTGGTATTTCCATTTACAGCAGCACCTCCAGACTGGTCAGACATGGGAGCATTCCTAACGCTGCCAGCCCTAGATGCGATGTCCTGAGTTCCTGTCATAAGCGTATCCTGCTGTTTACTGCTTCAGACGTTTGAGTTTCAGAGCACATGAGACAGGACTTGCTTCTTGAAACATGTTGAATGTCATTTGAAGCACCCGGGAGTATCTGAAATAGCGATGAGCAGCTGGCAGAACCCAGTCCCACCCAGTTTAAAATCCTGAATCAATTCTGACATAGGTCAGAGTACCAAAACCTGATGAGACGTGGACACACACTTGTTTAGTAATGACATAAATACAAAATTAATGAAGAGACACAAAATAATCAGGAGGTTTAAACTATGTTTCTGCTTTGTGCTGCCACAAAGGTGAAAGCACAGTTTTCCAGAACTGTTGCTGTCACGGAACTTTATAACTCGCCAGTCTTTTACGGCCTTTCATCTCCAGCCCACCAACACATAATGGGCAAAACAGAAACAGTGAGGAAAACTGGGTCAGATCATGATACACCGCTTCATCCACTGGGAAAAGAAAGAGGTGCTCTTGGACGGAGCAATAGAGGGAAGAGTGGGTGCTGTTCATATTTAACCAGGAGAGATGAACGCTTCAGTAAGAGATCACAGCCTAAAGAGATGTCAGCCTAAAGTAGCCTTCAACCGATGCTCGTGCGTGAGAGGTCAGGGGCTGTGGCTGGTTTGCTTTAGGCTGACATTCTCTCCGTGGCTGACGTCCTTCCTCGCAGAGATGGAACTGACCCATACGAGGGGACTGAACTAGTGATTTCCTGTTAGAAGCAGCTCCTCCAGAAGGTACCAGAGGAACCGGAGCAGCAGCAGCAGACTGCAGTGGCCTCAAGTGAGTTGTGTGCTCGTTGTACAGGTATATGGGGACACCCAGGCTGCCTTTATTTGTCAGCCCAGCCCAGGTCTCAAGGCCCTCGTCCACGAAAAGGTAGAGAGCTCTTTGTTTGCTCTGATGAACGATACTCTCCCGTTCTTGGATTTAAATAGAGCTTCAGTAAGATCTTTTTTTGAAATTGAAAACAAACAATGAAAATAGACGGGTTAAATGAACCATGGGAAATCAATACTGGACAACAGGCACGTGCAACCCTTGAATACACCCAGGTAAACTGTGCATCACACACCAGAGGCTGTGTTACAGGCATTGGAGGGCGTAATTTCCCCACGCGACTGGCTTGCCCTTTCCCCGGTTTTAATGGCTTGATGTCAGCTATTCTATCTCTGGTTTTCTTATCTCCTTATTTACTTCTAATGCCTTGACCCTGGCTGTCTAATGGAACATACTGCTCTCTCCACTTCTGAAGGATATAGAGGAAAATGACTGCTTAAATGTTTGACCATTTTCTCTCAGTGCCTGACTGAAAGATGCCAGCGGGAAATAACATTATCGCATTACATGGCTCAGCAGTTTCCTACTCACCCACACGCGGATCAGCCCCCTTGCCTCGCTGCACTGGGTAGTCAGGCCAAAGCAATAGCAGCTGCTGCAGCCAAGTGGGTTTCTGGCAGAGAGACCGAACGTACCAGACTTGCACCTGTCACAGCGGACACCTTCCACGTGAATCTGCAAGAGAAAAGAAAAAAGTAAAATAAAAAACCAAAAAAAGGCAAGCTTCAGTTTGAGGTAGTAGTAAAAGCAAATCATACAGTGATGGTAATAACAGGGTGTAGAAAGAAATAATAATAAGTGTAAGGAAATAGTCAAGGAACTTTCCAGCTTCTTATCACGTGTGTATGCAAACACATGCAATTAATGTAACTGAGGCATTTGCATTTGTATCCACTGAGTCACTCTGAGCAAGGGATACTGGCTTCGTACTGCAAGCACAGAAACATCGAATGGCACTTTGTGACATGCTCGATAACTGATTGACAAGATAAGAAGAAACACGTCCGTCTGAAATTGCCAGGGTTAATCAAGCCTTTTGTTTAATAGGAATTAGCTTTGACATGTCAGAATGTTTAAGGTACAGTACTAAATGTTCTTGCTGAGAAAAATATTTCAATGGAAATGTTGCAGAGAAAAGCCTTCCCCTCTTCGTGATTGCTTTCCACATCATTGAACAGTATTAATAAGGCTGAAATGTTCCACTGTTATATTGCCAATGCTTTTATTTTCATTTTTCAATTAAACCAAATAAAAAGCTACACCAGATAGGGCTGGATACACAATAATTTATGCACAGCCTTTTAAAATCGTTTTCATGCTGAGACCAAAGTATTTTTAAAAAAAAATCGCCAATATGAAAGCACTGGTTGGCTTTTCCTGCCCCCTCCCCCGCTTTTCTTTTCGCTTGAGGGTAACGTGAGGAAGCCAATCTACGAAACAAATTCAACTTCCCAAAGCTTATACAGGAAACCAATATTGTCCCTGAGGATCTAGCAGTTTTAACCCTCATTTCCACATGTAACTCTATCAGCAAATGTGCCTACGCTGTATTTAGCTCTGATTTTGCTGCTTTTTGTCAGGGCTGACAAAGGGGTTCCTGAGCCTTTGCAAGCGCATTTCTGCAGCTCTAGCAGCAGGCTTTAATGGGAGCACTTACCATTTTATACAAATCCAGCTTCTTCAACACACAACTCTTTCAAAAAAGTTGCACAAAAGGTTACAAACCCAACAAGATTTAAATTCAGCCTGATTTGAAAGTGGGAGGGGGTGGGAAGGTAGGGGGAATCTGTTGATTTAATTCAGTATTATTTGTCCATTTGCTGTAATAAATTGTGAATTTTACTTGCTTTGCATTTTCATGTCAATTACAGTTTTTTGCCATTAATCATCAGCTAAATATCTAACACTAATTTGCACTTAGAGAATCATAAAAGTAACTCTATTAGCCTTAAAAAAAAAACAACAAAAACTTTTCTATTTAAAAATGCCATAAAACCTCATTCTTTCTACTTAGTGCTCTACAAGAGCACCAAGGCAGACAACACCATACTGGATCTCATCTAGAAAAGCGGCACCAAGATGGTTAGAGGGGTTGGAGCCCATCATGTATCAGGAGAGGCTGAAAGAATTCAGATACTTCTGTTTTTCCATTTCAGAGCATGTCATAGGACAAATAACGCAGAGTTCTACTCAGATGACCCATGTGATCAACTCCAGTTTTCTTACAGTCTCACCATCGAATGAATCCATGAAATGAAACATGAAGTTTTCTGTTCAAATACACCAGAAAAACAGGAGGGTGGTCAAGCGGTTTGCACAAGGAGGTTGTGGAACCCCCATCCCTGGAAAACTGCCTCAGCGATGTCTTTCAAACACGGTGCTGAACTACTTGACCTCCGTAGGTCCTTTCCAATCTGATTTGTTCTGCCGTTCCTCCACTGAGTCTATCCTCTGCACTCAAAAGGCAGTGACTGGTGCCTATTTAACAAAAGAATTATCTGGCAATTCCAGCATTTAAATTCATCCTTCCATTTTACTAGCTCTTTATGCCAATGCAGTCCCCAAAGAAGAGGAAGAAAGAATTGAAAGCACAGAAGGAATCTTTAGAGGTGCCTTCATAAACCTCCTCCTTGACCAGGGCTATCACCCACACCAGGTAAGGTTACCCGTGCCTCTTTCTAGCTAACTCTTTAAAACGGGGACTTCACACCCTTTCTGGATAATCTGTTCCAGTGCTGTGTGACCCTCCTAGTGATCTCCTTTTTCCTAACGCCCGATCCAAAATCCCCAAGCTGCCACTTGCAGCTGTTGTTCCTCGTCTTTCGCTGCTATCAGAAACGACCTGACTCCATCAACTACTCTTTGACATGGCTACAGACTGCAACTCCATTTTCTCTTAGCCTCTGCTTTTCACGGTCCAGCTCTCTCAGTGCCAGACCCTTACAGATCATCTGCTCTAAGCCTCTTTGTAGCCCTTCTCCGGATCCTCTCTAGTTTCTCGTCAACACTCCTGAATCAGGTCCTAACACCGGACAACATTTCCAAGCGCAGTCTTACCAGCACTGAGGTGGGGCGGGGTGTGGAGGGGGGGATAAAGGCTTTCCCCCTCATCGTGCCCCACCTTGCAGCTGCCCTGGCCGCTACGATGACTGCATCCAGCTCAGCAGGCAGTTTGCCTTGTTCGCAATGAGAGCACACGGTTGCTGACAGTTTGCCATGCCCCAAAGCTGGTTTGAGCTTTTCA
>NW_010416076.1:8635-15010 GCF_000710305.1 Buceros rhinoceros silvestris | reverse complement strand
TGCAGCAGGAGTACGAGACAGACTTTTCCTCTCAAACTGTACTGATTCTTGAGGTTATTCCACTCCAGTTCATGACCTTTCTATCTTCCTTATCATCAAGCTGTTCAAGGACCCTCTAGGCTGTAGTCCTACTGTTCAGGACGTCAACCTCTACCTCCCCCTATCAGCAATATTCTCAAATCTGCTGATGGTGAATTCTGCTCTGTGTCACCGATGAAGGTTTTGGCGCCAGGGTACTCTGCTTGCTGGCTACCCACCCGCACATCAAACCTTTGATCGCCCTGTAAGCCCAGCAATCCAGTCAATTTTCAAACCACCTAAGTGTGCTGCTCTCCCAAGAACAACTCCAAATGATTGCTGTGGGTGATCATGCCAAAAGTCTTCGCTTTAACAATCCCAAACTGGATGCAACCTACGCAGAAGAACAGATATTACTGCACTGAATTCTACTTGTAAAACGATTGATACCACCTCCCCCTAAGTCAATGGACTATGAAGAACTAGCAGCCGTGGCATACTGTTATTACTGATGAGTTTGCTCTTAATTTGCCCAATATCCAAACAAGTAAGGGGTTAAATCTGCCACGGTTCTGTAAGAAGGGGAAGAAATACAAAGTGAAAAGAGAAGCCTAAGAGGATGTTTTCCTGGGAAGCGTTAGAGTGTGAAAAACCGACTGATAAGCACTTTTTAGTCTGTCTTTAGGTCAGATCCTCCCACAGCAGTTAGCAAATGCACTATGAAAACCAACGAGATTTGGGAAAGGCTAGTACAAATGTCACTGAATTCTGCAATAAGCTTCCCAGCAGCCATAACATCAGCTTACAGCCTTCATCGTCCTACCTTGCAGCTGCACTGGCCAGAATGATCCACGCATGAGCACTCCCCCAGCTCTGCATCACAGCTCTGTGGATCGGTCCCTGCCGGGAAGCACTGGCAAGCCAGACATTGTGGGTAATTCCAGTAACCCAACCTGCACTCGGTGCATTTGTCCCCAGAGAATTCAGGGCGGCAGAAGCAACAGCCCGTTTGTATGTCACACTGAGAACTTAGGGCTCCAACCAGGCTGCAGTCACAGGGCTGAAAAGGAGAGAAACAAGGAGAAAATGCAACGGTGTTTCTGAAAAAACCCCAAACCGAACGAAACCCCAGCAAAATAACAACTCACCTCTTTCAAGCACCTATAAATAAAAGTACAGCAGTGAATTTCCATTGTCTGAAGGTAACATATCTATCTGAATTACAGGGCTAGGCACTTGTTTTTACTCAATGAGGGTCAAGCAGTTACGCTATTTACAACACTTTTTCTTTTGAACAGGTATTACTTATCTCTGATAAGTTATGCAGTGAAATCAAATAAAATCTAAAAGGGTCAAGGACACTGGCACATTTTGCAGCCAAAATTCACTTAAAAACTCTAAGTGCTCTCTAAAAAGTGCTAAGTAAATCCTCCACAGGGCATGTGCAGACCACCTGGCTAAAACCGGAGCTGCTCAGAGGCGGCAGTCCCAGTGGAACCCAGTTCAGTGTTTATTACTCATCCATCAGACAGGTAACGTCTTTGTACAGACAGGGCTCTGAGACGACAGCAATTTACACCGTAAGGGATAGAGATTTAGTCACGGGGTGTACTGGGAAGTAAACTCGCTCACAGAATGAGACTTGCTTAGGCAGCTGAGAAGAGAAATAGGTGATTTGCCAGAGGGACAAGGTGCTGAATACAGAAGCAAGTAGCAAGGAAAGCTGCAGGCATCCAGAGGACAGAAAATCCCTCGTTGCTGTTACTGTGACTGCACTGCAAAGTTAGCACAGGACATCGGCGGTGATCACTGGCGTGACCAGAATCTCGCAGGGAGAAGTTCAGCTGGCACAAGCAAGCTCAGCACCTGTAGTGCAGGTTACCGCAGTAACTGCCACGGACAGACTTGCTACAACTAAGGACACAAAACTGAAAAAGAGAGGAGGAAAATGTGGATTCGGTTCCTTAGCAAAACTATTCATTAAATGAATACTTTACAGCACCTTTCTTCTGATCCGATCGTTTGTAAAATAGGTGGTGATAGAGAGGAGACATTAAAATTCAAACTTTACTGAATGCCAGAGAAACTATTTACCTACTAGTTAAATGTTAGACTGCTAGACTACTACCTAACCTGAGAAATAAAACCTTCCGACAGAGAGAACCTTATTCTACAAGATACATTTGAACAGGAAGCTTAGGAAGCAAACTGTTCCCCACAGAATGGAACAGCTTGGTGCCCGATATCAAAACCTAAATTACAATTGGATGTTACGTTTGTTTTTATGCAACGCTCCCTATCCCCCTGAGTTACGACACCCTGGGAACCTTCTACGCAGAGCGGGAGGTTCGCATCTCCCTTTGCAGAAATTAGCTGCAACATCCTGAAAGAGATGTGGGCTGATAGATCATCATTAATTTAGATGGTGCCATGGAACTGTCATACTAAAGTGCTCGCGTAAAAGACAACCAGAGGATATCCTCCAGATTTCAAACGGAGGTCTTCAACCTCATTAGGCTGGTTTCAGAAGCCAAGAGTCTGTATCACAGCAGCGGTTTCACAAGAGGAGTTTTCCAGGCACACAAAGAAGAAATCATTCTCGATAATTAGTTTGCAGCCTGAGCTACATGACAAACAGCCTTGCAAGAGAGAGCATTAATGGTGTATGACCACGTTCAGACAAGACACAGGTTTTTGGAGTAATTGCAGCAGTACTATAAATCTCTCAGCACCAATCAGAACAGCAGAGAGGAGAAGGCATTTAAACTTTGCACGATATTCACTGTCACCAGTTTTCAACCTTAATTGAATATTGCTCCCCTAACTCAAGGGCAGGACATTAACAACAGCTTTTGTAGCCTCTTTAACATACAATCACTGCTTTCCTATTCTTTTTCGCTTCTTTCCTTCCAAATTTTTTTTTTTACTGTGTCAAACATTTGACTAAGAAGGATTTAAAAGCCACGAGAAGGTTTATTTCCACTTTAAGAACACAGGAAGCGAGTGCATGTTCCAGCTAAGGTGCCTCCTGCTTTTGTTCTCTCTTCACTGTCTTTTCTGCCCAAGTTGAGCCCTTCTTAAAAAATCTCAAGTTCAAATTCCCAGTGGTATCACAACTAGGGCCAAAGTAAATTCGTTCTGCAAAGACACCGTAAGTTACCTGTAACTAGACATCTCTACGCATCGTACAACGCTGTGGTCATCAACTCAACCTCCTTAAACACAGCGGCAACAAAAGAAGCCAGGCTCGAGCAGGACACCGGCTCTGTGCGATCTGAGGTGTTCACGACCAGATCGCCAACACACACACCACAGTCTGACACCAAAACTTGCAACGCAGAGACAAACCATGATTTACCAACCTAAAACTGTGTTCCAGCTACAAATCACTGCATCTGCCCCACGGGGAAGAGGAAATAGAGATCCACTCACCTTGCAGCCGCTGCCAATGTCATGGCCCCAGTGATTTGGTGCACATTTGTCACACATCTCTCCAACAGTATTGGGAGGGCAGATACAGCGGCCACTGATGGGATCGCAGTTATTACCGAAACGTGAACAGTCACAGGCTTCATGGGAGACAGGGAAAAAAAGAAAGCAGAGGAAAAGTCACCCCTTTACGTGACACCTGGAGAGCGGACCCTAACAGGGTGAGGACGGGGAACTCTCAGTTATCTGTGGGCACAGTGGGGCAGGAAAGGTAGAGTAAACCCAGAGAAACCCAAACTAGGAGCAATGCAACACAGGTTAACTGAGGCTGAGGTAACTGCGACGAGAACAGACTGGTAAAAACAAAGGCACTGACTGTAGAAGTGCAGAGACTCCCAAGACGGTGCGCTCGTCTGACAGAGCCATGGGGCTATCGCTAAAGAGCTTCTTAAGGCTGTCTTGAGCAAGACAAGGTGAGCAATAAGCCGTTATCAGGCACAAGACACCTAAGTGCTCGGAGGAGCAGAACTGGCGCACCCTTATTGTCAACATGACCCCTGAGTCAGAGCAAGAGCATCATTACAACTCTGAGAGATCTTCTGTTCCTTGGGGGGCTTCGGGGCAGTGTAATTTCCATTGCTGAGGGCTGTGTTGCTGTTCATTGCCTTTATGACATGAAATACCTCAATGGAAAGTAAAACTAGAAAGTAAGAGATGTGCATAGATAGAACACAATTCTGTCGTTCAGGTAAGGAGTGACCTTTGTTTTTCCCAACCAACACTTTCATTGTGGGCAAAGAAAAGGGTAGAGTTGTGCCTCCATCATGGCAGGAACAAGATGTTGCACAAACTCTTGACACAGTGGCTTGAAGACGGTTCAGAATCCATCTCTCACTGGGAGACTAAGGCTTTTGGACGTGACAGCTCTTCTGTGGGCTTCCAGTTCTTACACAAAATTGGTTCACAGGACATGGAGGGGAAGAAAGCGATCCACCAATACTCCTGCATTTTTACTGTTATCATTAGTAAAAAGAATACAGAAAAAAATACAACAGATTTGTCACAAGCAACAGTGAAATAGAAATCTCTTCGGTATCTCTGCTGCTAGATGTCAACGCTAACTGATGATGCTTCAGGGGTTTTTTTAAGGCTTTATGGTTTTTTATTGCACAAGAAAAAAATGAAATTATATTCTTTCTGGATAAATGCTAGATAAAAGAGGTCCAATATTTTATTTGATACTTAACTGTCACTATGGAATTCATTTTGTGCACTTTCTTCCTAGCACAATTTGATATACTTTTATAAAATTTCTGATTTTCTCTGTGATTCATAATTTAATTCCTTTTTTTTTGTCATTTGAAGGAATACATAAAAAGCCTACTAAAGCTAAGTGGGGAAAAACCACAGCATTTTTAAAACAGAATTCCTTTCTTGTTGTATTAATGTTAGAAGTTTTAATAATCTGAATTTTCTGAACATTTTTACCTGTGGTGGTTATTTAAAAATACTTGATGACCACAGGCAGATACATTTCTATTTAAAATACTGTTTGGATTGGCGCTACTTGCCCATTTCATCACTGTTCCTTAAACTCCGACGTTTCAGGTTTGCCAAGAGAGCAGTTAAAACTGTAATGTGAATTGTTGTTACCTGAACTCTCATTTTCCTTCCCGAAGTGTACAAAGTTAATGATATTTTGTAGCATTTCACAATGGTGATGTGCTTTTAAACGGAAATGTTCGAATGAGAGACGAATTGCAATGGCAACTTATAGTATTTTTTCCTCTCCATGCACGCGCTAAGGGCTTTAGGACTGCATTTGCATTTTACTTTGAGTTCTCTCGCCAGTCAGCCGGTGAACCCATCTTCCCCTTCTCCAAGGTGCCAATGTTTGCACTTTTCCAGGCAGTCAAGGTTTTCTGAGCTCCTCCTTCCCATGGCAGAGGCCAGCACAGAGCAGTGTTTTCAAACACAATTGACAAGCCAGCCTGCCTCCGGGTTTATCCACACTACAGGCGGATCTGAATTCTGCTGCACAGATGGGGGTCCTGGGGACTCGATGCTCCTTCCATAAGAAAGGGAGTAAGAACGGCAGAGAGCTAGGCTTGCTGCTTCTGCTGCCGCTCCAGAAGGAAGAGGAGGAGGAACAGGATACTGGGCATGGTGATTTCTGCCTCTGGAAAGAAGACAGCTTCTGCCTGAAGAATATCAGCAGCAACACCCTCGCTTGGCTTCGCGGTACACTGTCACCAGCAAAGAACGTGCAGAGCCACCACCACTCTAGCACCCCAGCAGCCAGGTGCTCCTGACAACCAGCTACATCTCCCCTGAGAGAGACTCACCTAAGTAAGTCTACACGCCTTTAAAAATCCAGTTAGCAACGGTGTATATTTCCCTGTGAAGAGAGCTGTGGGTGAGGTTCCTTGCGCTGCAGCAGTCCGCACTGCTCTAAGGGCAGGGAGCGTTCAGCTCGGTGTTTGACCTGATGTCCAAAAGGACAGGGGCTGGATAAACTGCTACGTGGCGATAGAGTTTCAGCATGTCATACTTTTCCTGTGCTTACAGAAGGGAGACAGCAGAGAATTTGATCTGCAGATGATGTTGTATACAAAAAATATACAAGTAAGCCACGTTTTAAATGCTACCGTATGGAAATTTAATAAAAAAGGATCAACCATGGAAGGACAGTGAAAAGGTCTGGGCTATAACTAGAAGCAAAGGGATTTTCTTTCCTTTTTTCTTCCATTCACATCCCTGCAAGCTGATGTGATTTGGCAAGCACCTTAATCAGCCTTTGATGATACTGTCACCATTAACTAAATTATAGGCGCTTCACAGAAATTTTTTGGGCATGGAAGTATGTACTTGGAGAAAAGGACATTCCCGTTCCTTCTGAAAGCAGTAGATTAGCCACGAACTGACCTT